>NW_022437108.1:445798-546010 GCF_009761245.1 Sapajus apella
CAAGATCCTGTCTTAAAAAAAAAAAAATTAAAAACCTAGCTAGGTATGGTGGTATGTGCTTGCAGTCCAAGCCATTTGGGAGGCTGAAGTGCCTAGGAGTTCAAGGCTGCAGTGAGTGATCATGCCATTACACTCCAGCCTAGGCCACAGAGAGAGAGCCTGTTTCAAAAAAAATGAACAAAATTGCAGTTCTAAAAAAGACAAGTTATTTACTCAAGACTGCTACTGAGAACTCTCTACCTTTACTTTCAAAGAGTTTCAATCTAGGGCCGGGTGTGGTGGCTCAGCCTATAATCCCAGCACCCTGGGAGGCCCAGGTGGGTGGATCATCTCAGGTCAGGAGTTCGAGGCCAGCCTGACCAACATGGTGAAACCCTGCCTCTACTAAAAAAATACAAAACTTAGGTGGGCATGGTGGCATGTGCCTGTAATCCCAGATACTCAGCATGCTGAGGTAGAGAATTGCTTGAACCTGGGAGGCGAAAGTTGCAGTGAACCGAGGTTGTACCATTGCACTCCAGCCTGGGCAAGAGTAAAAGTCTGTCTCAAAAAAAAAAAAAAAAAGAAAAGAAAAAAGGAGTTTCAATCTAAAAACTGTGGCAGGTGTATACCTCTGTGGGTGCTTAAATAAAATCTGTACACACTGCCAATTTAGGTTAGCACTGAGAAGACTGACTAATCATCAAAAACTTGTCTCCATGCAGTAAGTACAATGATGACTTGGTGCCTTTCTCAGAGAGCAATTTTTAAAAAATAAAGTACCAAACCAGAGGAAACAGGCAACTCCTTCATGCTTTTAGCGCACAGGACACACCTAGGAAGTAGTTCCCTACTTATAGTTTACCTAGGATGGCACGATATATTTTCTTATTTATTACGTATTTTCAATAATATGTACCAGGTACATGGTTAAGATACCAGCAATACAATGGTGAGCAAATTGTCTCTGCCCTCATGAAAAACTACAGTTTGAGGTGAAAGACATTCAGCAAATATACCAATAAATAAACTTTAAATTTGTTTAAAATGCTATGAAGGAAAAGAACAGAAAGCTATAGAATAATGGGAGATTTCATTTAGACAGGAGACCTCTTTGAAGAAGTAACACATAGCCTGGGCGATAAATGTTACGTAAGTGCATTACATATTGAAGAACTAGCTTACTAGGCCCAGAGGCAAGAGAGAACTTGATGCTTTGGAGGGAGTGAAAGAAGGCTTGTGGGCTGCAGAAAAATGAGCCAGAGAGGAAAGAACAAAGACAGGTAGACAGGAACCAAATCCTGAACAGATATGGGGCTATGTCAGAAATCTGGGTTTTCCCCCAAAGTACAAGAGTAAACCTCTGAAGGATTTTAAGGAGGAGCATGATGTGACATTTTTGCTTTCTAAAAGATCATTCTGTCTCCTGTGTAAAGAATGGATGTGTAAGAATGGATCTAGAGGCCAGGCATGGTGGCTTGCACCTGAATCCCAGCACTTTGGGAGGTTGAGACAGGTAGATCACTTGAGATTGGGAGTTTGAGACAAGGCTGGCCAACATGGTGAGACCCCGTCTCTACTAAAAATACAAAAATTAGCTGGGCATGGTGGTGCATGAAAATTGCTTAAGCCCGGGAAGCAGAGGTTGCAGTGAACCAAGAAGAAGCCACTGAACTCCAGTCTGGGTGACAGAGCAAGACTCTCCGCCCTGGGAGTAAAAAAAAGAATGGATCTACAAAGATCAGTAGGGAAGTTACTGCAATAGTCCACCAGTCTACCATAGCATGACGGTGGCTGAGAAGAGGGTAACAACGGTGGAGACATGTAGCAAAGAGGGTGGATCCGAGATATATTTAGGAGGTAGAATCAATAGAATCTTGCAGTTGTCTGGATACAGATGTGTGTTAAGTGTGGGTGTTGAGTGGGTAAGGGTAGTAGTAAGAGGTCTCAAGAATGAGCCCAAGATTTTTAACCAAGAAAGTAGTAGACTGAGTTGTCATTTATGGAGTTAAGGAACACTTTGAGATGTAGAACTAGAAAAAGCATTAAGATTAGACATGTTCATTTTAAGATGTCTTTGAGATAATATATCAAGTTGTACTCTGTATACAGAAGAGAAGTCTGGGATGGAGACAGGAGTTTAGGAGTGTCCAGGAAGTATAGTAGATAGTATTTTAAAGCATGAACGTAAGGTATAACCCAGGGAGAGTCAACAGGTTAAAAGGAGTTAGAATTGTGTCTTCAGGAACTCAACAGTTAGAAGATGAACAGGGGAGAAAACTGGAAAGAGGACAAGAACACAGGGAGGCTGAGACCCAGAAATGCGTGGTGTCAGACTATTTCAAGAAAAAAAAAAGATGCGCCTACGTGTTACTGAGATTAAATTGGAATGTAAAAGATGCCCAAGTTTTTTGACAACATGGAAGTTATTAGGGACATATTAGAGCCCTTTGGATGGAGTGGTGGGGGAAGGAGCATACCACTTACATGGTTTGTGTACAGGGAACGTAGAGAAAAATAATATAGTCCTTCAAATCATTGGGGGAGTAGAGAGTATAAGTAAACTTAAAGTATAAAACAAATGGCTGGGTGTGGTGGCTCACACCTGTACTCCTAGCACTTTGGGAGGCCAAGGCAGGCGGATCACTTGAGGTCAGGAGTTTGAGAGCAGCCTGGCCAACATGGTGAAACCCCATCTCTACTAAAACAAACAAACAAAAAAACCCAAAAAAATTTAGCCAGGTGTGGTGGTGCATCTGTAGTCTTGGCTACTTGGGAGGCTTATGCAGGAGAATCACTTGAGCCCAGAAGGCGGAGGCTGCAGTGAGCCAAGACTGCACTGCTGCACTCCAGCCTGGGTGACAAAGACTGCCTCCAAAATAAATAAATAAATACTAAATAGACTATAAAACAAAAATTATACCAATTGTAAGTGTACAGCTTGACAACTTTCCACAGAGTGTATCGCCTGTAGCCCTATCAGAATAACCAGAGTATTACAAGCCCCCCGTAAAGGTAATTACTATGACTTCTGAGATTTGTTCTGCTTGTTTTTGAACTTTATTCATATACTATGTACTTATTTGTACTTACATGCGCTTATCTGGCTTCTTTTGCTCAATATTATGCTTAGTGATCACCCATGTTGTTATAAGAAACATTTGTTTCCTCATTCTATTTTGATAGACACTTGATCTATTAAGAATAATGCTACTACAAACGTTCTTGTCCATTTGCATGTTTTGGTGAAGATACGTATAAATTTCTGTTGGGTGTATACCTAGGAACAGCTGCATCAGAGGGTATCTGTATGATCACCTTTTGGAATATACAGCCAAAATGATTTCCAAAATGGCTGTAAAAATATAGACACCTACCAGAAACATACGAGTTTCAGTGTCTCCACATCATCAATACTTGATATTGTCAACCTGTTTAATTTTAGCCATTTCAGTGGGGATGTGGTGAGAGGTCTCAAGATATTGAGAGGGCTCACGTATCTCATTGTGCTTTAATTTGCACTTATTTGATGCAAATATAATCGCTGGATGCACACTGGCCTTTGGATAGTTTCTTTTGTGGAGTGCCTATTGAAGCATTTTGTCCTATTTGAAATTTGATTATTTGTTTTTTCCTATCGATCTGCAAAAGCTTTACAAGTCCCTTGTTACATACAGGTATTACAAATATGTATTCTCACTCTGCAACTAGTCTTTTCACTCTCATAATAATGTGTTTTGATGAAGAGAAGTTCTTAATTTAACAAACTCCAATTTATTCAATCTTCTACCTTCTTGGATCATTACCTACTCCAAGATCATAAAGGTGTTTTCCAGTTTCTCCTTAAATTTTTACCTTTCACATTTAGTTCTATAATCCAACAATAACTGATTTTTGTATATGTTGTGAGGTAAGGGGTCCAAGGTTCATTCCCGGCCACTTCCACACACAACCAGGCACCATTCAATGAAAAATCCCTCCCTCCTCTACTGTAGTGCATGCTTCTGTTGTCATAAGTTAATTATATACGTAGGGGATTGTTTCTGAGCTCTCAATTCTGTTCCACAGATCTGTCTATCCTTGCACCATTACCACACTGTAATTACTGTAGCTTTATAGCTTTATAGGGTCTATAATAAACCCTGTTATCTGATAAAGTCTTCCCACTTTGTTCTTCAAGACTGTCTTGACTCTTACTTAGCCCTTTCCACGTCTATGTGAATTTTGGAATCAACTTGTTAGTCCTTCCTTCCATCATGTAAACAAATCACCTGGGATTTTATATTAGGATTACATTTAATCTATAGATCAATTTGGGAAGTGATATCTTTACATTATCGAGTCTTCCAATCTATGACTATATATTATATCTTATTTCTGTGTTTTATAATTTTCTTTGTAAAGATCTTACAAGACTTAAGTTTGATTTGTTTGATTCTATTGTAAATGGTATTTTAAAAACTTCACTTTCTGTTGGTTGCTTGTATAAGTTTGTTTATTAATTCTAATAGTTTGTCTATAGATTTAGAGTTCCTATATTCCCAAGTAACACATTTAGGTTCACAAAAGAGACTGCTCTGTAAATATCTTCTCTCAAAAATCGCTGCCAGGTCTTGGCATTAAAGCTTAGATGATCTCATAAAACAACTTGCATTCTATGGAACAGTTTGAATAACACTGGGGTTATTTCTTCTTTAAATATTTGTAAGAATTCACCAGTGAAGTCATGTAGACCTGGTTTTTGGTTTTCTTTGTAAAAAAATTTTTTTTTTTTTTTAAGAGACAGGGTCTCACTCTGTCACCTAGGCTGGAGAGCAGTGGCACAATCACAGCCCACTGTAACCTCAAATTCATAGGCTCAAGCAATCCTCTCACCTTCTGAGTAACTAGGACTATAGTTGCATACCACCATGCCTGCTTAGTTCTTAAAAAATTTTCTTGTAGAGACAGGATCTTGAACTTCTGGCCTTAAATAATTCTCCAGTGTTGGCCTCCCAAAGTGCTGATGTTACAGGAATGAGCCACCAAGACCAGCTAAAATTTTAAATAACGAATTTGATTTATTTAATAGATTAAAAACAGTGTTCAGATACTCTATTTCTTCACATGTAAATTTTTTTATATGCCAATTTTAATAAAGTGTATTTAACAATTTGTCCATTTCATCTAAAATTTCAAATTTGTCTATATAAATTTGTTCATAACATCTCTACTTTTTGGACATCTACAAAATCTGTAAAGAAATGTTTCCTTTTCATTCCTGATATTGGCAATTTATGTTACTTTTTTCTTTATCAATATTGCTAGAGATCTATACATTTTACTAATCTTTTCAAAGAACCAACTTTTGGTCTTATTATTTCCTACTGACAATTTGTTTCCTGTTTAATTAATTTCTATTTTTTATTATTTCCATTCTTCTACTTACTTCAGGTTTAATTTGCTGTTCTTTTCCTACCTTGATGGGTATTTAGAGAACTAATTTTTTTATCTTTTTCTATTCTAATATATTCATTTAAGGCTGTAAATTTTTCATTGAGTATAGCTTTAACTGATTCATACATATTTTCATTATCATTCTGTTGCAAATGCATTCTAATTGCCATCGTCATTCTAGATTGGCAGTTATTTTCTTTAAGCACCTTAAAGGTTGCATTCTCTGAGAATATATCCAAAGGAAACAAAATCACTATGTTGAAAAGATATCTGCACTCTCAGGGTTATTGCCACATTATTCACAATAGCCAAGATATGGAATCAGCCTCAGTATCCATCAACAGATGAACACAGAAAATGTGGTATACCCTGTATATACACAATGGAATACTATTCAGCTTTTTTTTTTTTTTTTTTAAAAGAAGGAAATCCTGTTATTTGCAACAAAATGAATGAACCTGGAGGGCCTATCTGTTAAGTGAAATTAGCCTGGCACTGACAAATAACACATGATCTCATATGTGGAATCTAGAAAACCTGAACTCATGGAAGTAGAGAGTAGAATGGTAGTTACCAGGGGTGGGGTGGGGCCGGGAAGATGTTGGTCAAGGGACACAAAATTTCAGTTTGACGGGAGGAATAAGTTTGAGATATCTACTGTACAACATGTTGACTATAGTTAATAGCGATATATTATATTCTTGAAAATTGCTAAGAGAGTAGATGTTTAGTGTTCTGACCACATAAATTGTGTGAGGTAATACATATGTTAATTTGCTCAATTTAGCAATTCCACAATGTATGCATATTTCAAAACATCATGCTGTACATGATAAATATATATAATTTTTGTCAACTAAAAAAAAAAAAAAAAGCAGCCAGGCATGGTGGTTCACGCCTGTAATCCTAGCACTTTGGGAGGCTGAGGCAGGTAGATCACCTGAGGTCAGGAGTTCGAGACCAGCCTGGCCAACATGGTGAAACCCTATCTCTACTAAAAATACAAAAATATGCTGGGCATGGTGGCACACGCCTGTAATCCCAGCTACTTGGAAGGCTGAGACAGGAGAATCACTTGAACCAAGGAGGCAGAGGTTGTAGTGAGCTGAGATTGTGCCACTACACTCCAGCCTGGGTGACAGAGCGAGACTCTGTCTAAAAAAAAAAAAAAAAAAAAGAAAAGTAAATAAATAAACCAAGTAGGTAAAAGCAATATATATAGCATTGTACTCTTTTCTGGCTCCTATTATTTCTTTTGATAAGTCAGATGTCAGTTCCTTTGAAAATAATGTATCTTTTCTTCTTTGGTTACTTTCAGTAGTTTTACTTTTACTATAAAGCATGAAAGTGTGGTACTCCTTTTGTATTTATTCTGCTTGGGGTTTCTTGCACTTTTCAAATCCACGGCTTGATATCTGTCATCGGTTTTGGAAAATTCTCAATCACTGTCTCTTAAAATATTACTGCTTCTAACTTTCTCTCCATAGACGACTTCACCATTTCTCCAGGTCTCTGTAATAGTTTCATATTGTTGCTCTAACAAGTTACCTAAAACTACTGGCTTAAAGCTATACAAGTTAATTTTCTTACAGTTCTAGACCCTGTGTTGCAGACACTGTGAGGGGAAAACAAGTTTTAAAAAATACTTTCTTGGTGCCATCCTTCTCTAGGGATCCTGACCCAAGTATTAGCTACCTCGGGATCTCTAAAATCCAATTTTTGTCTGCTCAGCCCCATAAAAATATCAGCTTCTCTGCTTTTAGAAGAAACCCTCTGCTAAGTTTCATAGCATCTTGTCATGCTCTATGAATTAGCAAATTCCTAAGAAAAAAGAGAAGCATAGAACATCAGCCCACTTCTCTGATGTTCCTTTGGATCTATGACTGTGGTTTCTTAAGTCCTGGATGCCTCAGCAGGTCTCTGATGCCTTCACTTTTCTTTTGAAACCTCGTCTTTCCTGTTCTTAGCAAAAGCATTAGTCTGCAGCAACCTCATCTCTCAAGAGTCATAAGTGGAAATCACAGCTTGGGCTCTGACTCAAAACTCTGCCGCTTATTAGTTAAGTGATTTGGCAAGTTATTTAACCTAGAGTATTTAAACATTTGGAGTTTCAATTTTCTTTCACGTAAAATGGACATACCACTATCTAATGAGGTTATTGTGAGGATGTGAAGATTAAATGAGACATATTTATAAAATACCTGATAAAAACATTCTTACTGAGGGTTTGCTATATGCCAAATACTTTATATAGATTTAATAATTTAATGTAGACATAGTTCTCTTCCATTTCCTTTTCAAGGTCACATATTAGTAAGTGATGAAGCTAAGATTTGACTTTTGAACACTAGTTTTCAATAACTATACAATGCTGCTTCTATAATGTTGCTTGAGTATTGTTCCTGACACCAGTAAGTGGTCAATAAATGTAAATTATTATTATATAGAAAATAAAAATGCTTCAGAAATAAGACACCAATCACATTAGTTTTTTGACTTTGTTTTCTTCTGATTTATGTTTCTTCTTTTCATTTTTGCAAAAGCATTCTTACAACATCCTTTCAATGTATTCTTGAAGACACTATTGTGAAAAATAAATGTCTTACAGCCCACTGAGTAGATAGGCAATAATTTGCTTAAGCATTATAATATTGTTGAATATTTAGAAGGTTTTAATTTTTTTGACAGTATAGATATCAGTGCTATGAACATTTTGTGCCTTTAACTATTTTTCTTATTTAAAATATTTCCTCAGAATAAAGTCTATATGTGGAATTAGTGGCTCAAGAGTATGAACATTTTATTGTTCATTGATATAACTGCTAGTATTATTAAGCCAAAAAGTTATGGTAACTATCATGCTACCAGCAACAAAAATGAAGGTTTGTGTCAAGGGAATAGGAATTAAAGCTATGGAGTATAGGAATGAAGGACATGTGGATGGAGGGAAAAAAGGAGATATGAATTTTGAGGCTGGAAAAGAAAAAATAGAGTGCTAGATACCATTTCTTTTGAAGCAGGCAGGCACCTGTAATCCCAGCTACTCACTCGGGAAGCTAAGGCAGAAGAATTGCATGAGCCCGCTAGCACCACTGCACTTCAGCCTGGGGGACACAGCAAGGCTCTGTCTCAAGAACAAAACAAAACAAACTCATAATACATTATTATTATATGTTGTAACAGAGATGGGGTCTTGCAATGTTGCCTAGGTTAGTCTCAAACTCCTGGACTGAAGCAATCCTCCTGTCTCAGCCTCACAAAGTGTTGAGATTATAGATGTGAGTCACTGTGCCTGGCCAACATATTAAATTATTTAAAAATTATACAAATAAATTACAAAACAACCACACAGATTAAAGGCCCATGTTCTAGAGGTCGCCCCACTCCTTTTTTTTCAGACAGAGTCTTGCTCTGTCACCCAGGTTGGAGTGTAGTGGCCTGATAACAGCTCATGGCCTTGGACTCCTAGCCTTAAGCGATCCTCTGGCCTTAGCCTGCTGAGTAACTGTGAACACATGTATGTACCGCCATGCCTGGCTATCTTTTACTTTTTGTAGACATAGTATCTCACTATTTTGCCCAAGCTGGTATCAAACTCCTGGGCTAAGGTAATCCTTTTGCCTTGGTTTCCCAAAATGTTGGGATTATAGGAACCACTGCACTGGCCTAGAGTCCACTTATTTGGTGTGTAATCTTGGGCCTTGAATTGCTTTACTTATAAATTGGGATTAAATTTTATAATATTTGACTAAAGCCAGAACTGGAACCTGGTATCTCTTGTTTTATATTCCTGATATTAAATTTGTTTTGTGAGTATACCATACTTGAATAAAAATGAGGGAATTTCTCCCCTTTTGATGCTATGCTTTGAATATCTTATCTTGTCGTGAATATCTTGTTATGAATCTTATGTCAGACTTTAAGTTACTATTCTAAAAGGTTACTTTGTGGGATTCTCTGAAGGCCATGCCATTTGCCTGCTCTTTCTACAATCACATAAATCTTACTGTGTATACCCAGAGGCAGTTGCTTTGCTACCACTGCCTTCCTCCTCCTTCGTTACCATCACAGATTTTGGGCTAGTACGTACCTGATCATCAGGGAGAACACAGAAGGCCTTGAAAATGTGGGTTTAACTAGACCAAGATTTTTCACTCTTTATGTACTATAGCCTCCCCAGTAAAAACAAAACAAAACAATAAATAATATATCTGCTAAATGCTTCATTATGTACACAAGTAAGTCAGTGCTTGATTGTCCAAGTTCCAGTTCAGATTTATTTTCCAATTTCCATTATCTTCCAGTAAATTTTAGTGGTGACACTGAGGGATCATGGAGTATGAGAATAATCACTGGCCTGAGAGGATCTGCACTCAAATCCTGCCTCTGCCACTTACTGGTTAAATGATTTTTGGGTAAGTGACCTAATCTCTCTAAACCTCATTTTTCTCATATGGACAAATGCCAAATTATTAGAATTAAGATAATAATGTAGTACCTAATATAATACTAAAAAAATGTTTGTCAAGTGGAAATTGGAATTATGGCTCAATGTGGTCTAAATGTGAATATTATTTAGAAAATAAGGACAGCAGCACTGAATAAAAGTATTTTTTGAGCTGAATAAAATTAGAGAATTTTGATTTCTAGGGTCCTCAAAAATCCATATCCTTTAAAGAAGCCATATGGAGGAACACATATAAGGGGCCTGAATTCCTTCATATTCCAACAGATGCAGGTTCCATGGTATGCAAATGCAAAGAGAAGAATAATTTTATGCCTGTTCAATTAGCCAAAAAATTTTGCTGGTAAAATTGTGGTGAAAACAACATCCTTATACATTACTGGTATCATCAAAACTCAGTACAATCTTTTAGGGAAATGTAGGTATCATATCTAAAACTATAAAATACCCGTGCTCATATAACCATTAATCACACTCATAAGATTTTATCTTCAGAAAAAAAGTCAAATAAGGAAAATAGCTATAGTTTTATTTAATAGTGCCTGGCACATAAAAGGCACTCAAATATTTCTTCAAATGAATACCTTTATTTGTACTGACTTCTCCAAATCACTGCCCTTGGTTCCTTCTCATTAAGATTTATCTATTTTCATTATCTGGGGAGAGCTTCAGAATCAAATTCTAACATCTTTGTATAATCTCTGGTCTCCCATCTTTCCCAGTAACTTTGTTTTGATTGCTACTAGATTCCTTACCTTAGAATACTTCCACTCTCTAAACTCACCTGACCATAACACAGAAACCAAAAAGACCATATACCACATCCGTGACCTAATCAAGAAGAAATCTGAAGCTTCCTTCAAGGTCATAAGACGCCTTTCTCTTTTGCTAATAACTTTGTAATCTAAGCATTTATCTCAGCCCCTTGTACATTAAGACAAAAATCCAGAAGCTATCCTCATATCCATCCTCACCTGATCCTTAACATACCTTTAGCCCTGTACCTAGCTGCTCATATTTCTCTCTAGGATCTGAGAAAGAATAATCATTTCCTTGCTTTCACACCTCTTGCTTCTTTCTTTTGGCCCCATTCAAAATTCTCTATTCTTCAAGTCTAAGTATCTCTCTCTTTCTTTTTAGATATAAGTCACATACCATGAAACTGACCCCTTTAGTGTACAATTCAGTTGACCCTTGAATGACATGGGTTGAACTGCCTGAGTCCACTTATATGCTGATTTTCTTTGGCCTCCGCCACCTGAGGCAGTAAGACCAACCCTTCCTCTTCCTCCTTCTCAGCCTACTCAATGTAAAGACAAGGATGAATATCTTTATGATAATCCACTTCTACTTAATGAACAAAAATTAGTAAACATATTTTTTCTTCCTTATGATTTTCTTAATTTTTTTTCTCTAGCTTATTTTATTGTAAGAATATAGTACACAGTACATGTAACATACAAAACATGTGTTAATCAACTATTCATGCTATTGGTAAGGCTTCCAGTCAACAGTAGGCTATTTAAGTAGCTAATTTTTGAGGGAGTCAAAGTTATACATGGATTTTCGACAACACAGGGGTTAGTACCCCTAACCCCCTCATTGTTCAGGTGTCAACTGTATATTAGTATACAAGATATTTTAGTCTATAAGGTTATGCAGCCACCACCACTATCTAATTCCAGCACATTTTTATCACTTCCAAAGCAGTCATTCCCATTCCCATCTACTAATGTACTTTCTGTCTCTATTAGTTTTTCCTAATCTAGACATCTCAAATAAATGGAATCACACAAATGTCACCTTTTGCGTGTGGCTTCTTTCACTTCAATATTTTCAAGTTTTATCCATGTTACAGCAGGTATTGCTAGTTTCTTTTTGTTGCTGAATAATATTCCACTGTATGGCTCTATCACATTTTGTTTAGTCATCCAATAATTGGTGGACATTTGAGTTTGCCTTTTACAAATAAGGCTGCTATAAATATTTGTGTGCAAGTTTTTGTGTGAACATGTTTTCAGTTCTCTTGGGTACATATCTAGGAGTGGAAATACAAGTTAAGTGTCCAAATACTTGATATCAAAATCTATTTGATTTCTGCATTTAGCTGGCAGAGGATATCTCTCACAATGCAAACAACTCTATACTGAGCTCTCCATGCCATCCCTACTCAAACACCTACCATCTTCAAAGTCTGCAGATATTAGTAACAATTGACTTTTTTTCCAATTAAATTCAGGAGCAGAGTTCTCAGTTCTCACAGCTCCAATTATATAATGGGTGCTTAATGTATGCTTATCTGACACCCTAAGAAGCTCCCAAATGAGAGAATGATGACTTACTATTCCCTCTTTCATTTTATAGATATTTGAGTGTCTAATGTATGGTAGCCATTGTGCTGATGCTGGGCATAATCATGGACAAAAGTTATTGATTAGTTTCATCATACTCCAAGAGCCAGCTTACCTCCCCCAATATTTACTGAATACCTATGATGTGAATGGCCTTGTGCCAGGTATGACAGCACAGACAGAAATAACATATAGTATGCGGCCTTTTATGGGAAGACATAAACTCTACATACAACAATAATGACAGTAAAAACAAGCAAGAGGAGCACTGGAGAGTAAATGCTGTAAGAAAGGTATAATGCTCTGGAAAGTTAATGGACTGAACATGCATAGTTTGGGAGAGAGTAGAAGAGGAGGGATATCAGAAAATACTTCTTAAAGGTGGTACTTGAGAAATGACCTGAAAGAAGGTGGCATGTTGATAGATGGGAATTCCTAGGAAAAAAGAGTGTTTCAGGAAGAGGACAGCATGAGCAGAGACACTAACGCTGGGTACAGCATATATATATATATATATATATATATACACACACACACACACATATAAATTTAAAAAATATATAAATATACATATTTTAAAATATATAAATATATTTTAAAATATATATATTTAAATATATAAAAATATATAATTTTAAAATATATACATATATATATATATATATATTTTTTTTTTATTTTTAATGATGCTCCAGAGGCTATCTTGTTTGGATGTATAGATGGGTAACAAGGGGTATGATTACAGTGTGAAAGGTCTTCATTGTTGGGCTTAGTATTTAAATAGGTTTAGGAGAATGAGTTGAAAGTCTACCTGTAACAATTCAAATTACCTTGGTGATTTGTGCCACGATTAAGATTCCTTAATTTTTTCTTGAAACTTTTCTATTTTGTATATCTTCTAATCATAGAAATTAGTGATTTCTCCTTCCTACAAGGAAAAGGAAAAAAAGAAATTAAATCTTGACAACTATGTGAGCATGCTGACAGGGGGACACGGCTGAAGCTCAATCAGTCTACCGCTGCATTCCGTACTGTGGGGGAACTGTAAAGCTTAAATAAGACATGTGGGCAAATCACAATAGCTAGAATAGCAGAAGCAACACTGGGGAAAAGATAACTAAATTAATGAAGCTTCTAGCACCAGGCACTGGACCAGGAGATTTACATATAACATTCTGGTTCCACCAAACAGCCCCATTTGGATTTAGGAAAACCGAGGCTTCGGGAGGTCAAATTAATTGCTCATGGTTACCAAGCTAGTAAGCTCAGCTGGTAAAATGTAGAGACCAGTGTTGATTTTGGGCCTATCTGATCCTGTATGTTCCCTATTGTTCCCTCGTATTTGTTTTCACAATACAAAGGAAGCTAGAGTGGTAGGATCATGATACATATTTCAATGAAAGGGGCTGAATATTTAACACGGGGGCTTCTACAGTCTGGAGAAAAATTAGTCTGACAATTCAAATCTGGGTTTAGAATGCCTTAAAGTTTAAGACCAGGAGAGATCAAGTTTAGGGCTGCTTCTTTACCCAGTTTGAACAAGGATCATAACATAGATCTTATTTAGGAATACCAAAAGAGTAAAATTCCAGTTTTAATTCGTAAACTAGAGAGTAAGCTACAAGAGAATATCAACATTTGGCTGTATTTACTGCATTCAAAGTCCTGAGAACAGTGACTGGCACACAGTACTCTAAACTTTTTGCTGTACTCTAAACTTTTGCTGAAATAATGAAAAGTCATATTAGGGGTATTCTCATTTGAATACCCTTGAATATTTCAGAGCGTCATTGCTCTGAAATAAAGACAGCAGAGCAATGAAGCTGAAAAACCATTCAAGTTCTTAAGATACTTCCTTTAATCCTCAACCCCATGGCAAAAACAACAACAAAAACAAACCACCACCAAAACAACAAACAAAAAAAAAGCAATAGTTGCAATACATTAGCCTGATTTTACAAAGAAAAGCAGATGAAAGAATGAAAAGACACTTCTGCATTATGTATAACATCTCTGTGAACAATCGAATTTCAGTCAGATGGAATCCAGAATTGTGACCTATGGTTTTAATATTTCAAGCTGCTGTGAGCAGTGTATCCAATTACTGTCTTTGAAAAAGAAAATGGTTATATAATCCAAGTGCTTGAAAAAAATTTGACAATTTCTTTATTATACAGATGGCAAGTAACGGAATGAAATCTCAAATTCACTAACTTGAAGTAACAAACAGTACATGTACAAAAATCTTAATTTAAAAAATTTTGATACTATATTTCTTTTAAACATGCAAAGAAAATTGTACAAAGGGCATTAAGGAAAACAAGCAAAAACAAAAACAAAAACCTTGGAGGACAGCAAGTCTTTCCAAAGAAACATTAAAAAAAAAAAAACACAAAAAACAGGCTGTATATACTTTCCCTATTTTTCACAATCTTTTCTAGTATTTCTTCTTTGATGGAACCAATGAATAACTGCCACTTATCAATAAATACCTTCTTTCAGATATGTACTTTATATATTGCTTTCTTCTAAACAGACAGTTCTTCAAGCTGCTCAAGTCTTTCAGCTGCAGCAATTTTTCTTATTTCTATTATACTGTATTTCTTCCATGGAATATCATAAAGAGCGATTTAATAAAGACAGTTTCCAAAAGGCAGTATTACTCTACCTCAATCAATATTTTAACATGATAGTCTCCATTTTTTTCATTTAGTTCTACGATCTTTCCATACTTCAATAATTCTTGACCCTACAGTTTCATTTGTCAGGGTGACCATATTATATTTTCTTCTATATTCTATTAATGTAGAAGATAGTGAACACTTTTTCTTTTTCTTTTCTTTTTTTTTTTTTGAGATGGAGTCTAGTTCTGTTGCCCAGGCTGGAATGCAGTGGCACCACCTCGGCCTACTGCAACCTCGGCCTCTCAGATTCAGGCAATTCTGTCTCAGCCTCCCAAGTGCCTGGGACTACAGGTGCATGCCACCATGCCTGGCTAATGTTTCTGTATTCTAGCTGAGATGGGGTTTCACTGTGTTGCCCAGGCTGTTCTCGAACTACTGAGCTCAGGCAATCAGCCCGCCTTCGTCTCCCAAAGTGCTGAGATTATAGGCATGAGCCACTGCCTGGCCCAATTTTTCTTCAATCAATTAATACTTACTTGGGGCAGTCTACATGTTCCAAACCAATTAATAACTACATAGACAATGTTTTGTCTTGCTTTTTCAGTCAACTACTGCAGCAATTGTGTGGTCTTCCAAAATATAAATCATACTTGATTTTAAGGTCTCAGACTTTTTTTAAAAAGTGACCACAGAAGGTTAAAACCTAGGTTTTTTCCTTAACTGTAATATTTGGTTTAAAACACATTTTCTAATGAACTCTAAACCAAAAGCTTTTTAAAAGAACTATTATAGAATTAAAATAATTGCAGATTCTGAGGCTAGATTAAGTGCAATCCCAAAAGAAAAAGTACACAGGCCTTATTATTTCAAAAATTCTCAAAAGACGATACAGTTCTAGGTTCACTTATATTCTAAAATTACTAACATTATTCAAATTTGACAAAGCTTCAAATTGATTCCCTCAGTACGCAGACACACACCCCTCAAAGTATTAATTGACAACAGAAGCCAAGGAATCAAAATTATTGAGTGTTTATTACCACCTCACATATAGTTTCTATTTTAAAAAAATGAGATCTTGAAAGCCAGAAAGTTCTTATTGATCTTTTGCCCTTTGTGAGCCAACTTTTTCCTCTTTAGAATCTGAGTTGAGTCTCATGACCCTTGCGCCATACTTCAAAACCACAAAGGACAGATACCGGGCCGGGCGCGGTGGATCACGTCTGTAATCCCAGCACTATGGGAGGCCTAGGCGGGCAGGTCACCTAAGGTCCAGAGTTAGAGACCGCCCTGACCAACATGGAGAAATCCCGTCTCTACTAAAATTTCAAAATTAGCCGGCCATGGTAGCGCATGCCTGTTAATCCCAGCTACTCGGGAGGCTGATGCAGGAGAATCACTCGAACCCAGGAGGCGGAGGTTGCGGTGAGCCGAGATCACCCCCATTGCACTCCAGCCTGGGCAACAAAAGCGAAACTCTGTCTCAAAACAAACAAACAAACAAACAAACAAACAAAAAACCCAGGACAGATACCATTTAAAAATCAGTGAGGAATTAAATTACAAAGGAGGAAAATGGAAGAAAATACAACTTTCACAAACATTACGTGTAAACTAATAAGAATTTTTAGGCCGCGCTGGCTCACGCCTGTAATCTCAGCACTTTGGTAGGCTGAGGCGGGCAGATCACCTGAGGTCAGAAGTTCAAGACCAGCCTGGCCAACGTGGTTAAACCCCATCTCTACTAAAAATGCCAAAAAATTAGCCGAGAGTGGTGGCGGGCGCCTGCAATCTCAACTATTCGGGAGGCTGAGGCAGGAGTATTACTTGAATCCGGAAGGCGGAGGTTGCAGTGAGCTGGTACTCCAGCCTGGGTAACAAGAGCAAAACTGTCTCCAAAAAAAAGAAAGAAAGAACACCTGAGGAAGGTGTTCTCAGGCACCGGGCAAATCAACAGGCTACAGCCCCAAATCAGCAGGCCTAAGAATTTATGATGTCAATTTTATCAGTTAAGGTAACATCAAATTTGAGTACTTCAGTGTGATACTTTCATTCTGCTAATGAAAATGCCCCAGATTTTACGTAAAATATTCAGTCCCCTAACTAATAAGTTCTCTCCTTAAAAAAAGAGGAGCTAGATTTCCTGTTGCATGTCAAGGCAATGGGCACCACACTTCACCCAGTCAAGGCTGGACTTGAGTTCGGGTGCAGAATTGGCAATTCATCAGTCACACAACAAGATAGGTCGTCTGGCAGAGGTAAGTAGAGAATTCTAACCGGGGCTTTTGATTTCTTTGAAAAAAGCACTGAGACAATTTTGTTCGGGAGGAAATGTTCCCTCTTCCACGTAGAAACAAACTCATAAATTCTGACTGCAGGTTGGTGCTCACCACAACTTGGAATAACCTAACTTTTCACATAAAACACAACCCCAAAGTTGCAAGATATGGTCTCCGCGAATGGCACCAAGCACCGCCTTTTCAAGCCCTCACCAGCACTGAAAGTGGGTTGGACACCCCCAAACCACTACCACCCCCCCACAGGAAGTGAGGGTGTCCCCCCTCCCCCAGGACGGCCTTCCTCCCCTCCCCCAACCGGAAGTTGAGGCGCCCCCATTCAGCCGGCCTCCAACCAAGACAAACCAATACCACCACCAAAAGAGGGGTGCTCTTCAAGGGGTGAAGGGAATCTCGAGTGGAGCCACCCCCAAGCTCGCCTTGCTTACTGACCTGCTGACGACAGGGGCAGGAAGGGGCCTGGGGCCTAAAGAAAGTCCCTCGCACAGAGGACAATTCCCTCAGCCCCTCTCAATCGCCTTCACTCCACGCACTCGTCATCTCACAGCTGGACAAAAATTCTTCCGCAGCACTTTATTTTGGTGTCCTTTCCTTCTCTTTACCTGATCGCTTAACCACCTTCCCACAGGTAATTCCTCTTAACGCATAACATTTACAATTGCTCCGGCGAGGAGAAAAATGAAATATTATCCACGGTACCTTCAGAAAAATGAAGGGATTATTTTGCCCCAATGCGGCGAAGGACTACGTGGTTACGCAAGGTGAGCCTTATTTTCGTGGAGGTTTCTGGGAGATGTAGTTTTTTTTTTTTTTTTTTTTAATTGCGAAGGCCCGCAGAAAGTAGAGGGACTGAAATTGGTCATGACTATGTACTAGTGTCTTCGAAAACATATTCTGTATTCGATGACGGCTGACCTAGCGGGCTCTAACGCCCAAATGGGCGCAGACTTCCCTGCTCTTTTTCTCTGACGCTTAAGCGAACCCAAATTTTCCCTCACGCGGGCTCAAGGTCTCGGTAGCCCGCCCCTTGCCTTGGCCCCGCCCTCCGCAGCCAATCAGCCACCATTTAGGTCTAGTCCTCGGGAGGTTGGACCACAGGGAGGAGGGGCCTGGAGGCGACTCCTCCCGCTGGGCTGAGGGAGGCCTGGGAGACTGCAGGGGCCCGTGCGCGCGCGCGTGGTCACGGCTCTGGGAGCGCGGCGGGCGAGCGAGGGCGCGCGCGGAGGGGCGGCGCGCGGGGCCGGGAGGAGGCGGGCAGGCTGGTGGGCTGGGCGGGCGGCGAGCGGCCGGGAGCGCGCGGTGGACTCGGCCGCGGCGAGTAGTTAGTTAGTTGTTGTTAGTCAGTGTCAGTTGCTCGGCGGCGGCGGCGGCCGTGGTCACCGGGAACGGGACGGGACGGACGGCGATGGTGGTCGCCGCGGCGGCGTGTAAGCCCCTCAGGTAACAGCGGCCCGGCTGAGCCCGTCCCCGGGTTCCGTTCTCCTCGCGCGCCGGCGGTGGGACCAGGTTCCCCCGGGCGCTGACCCGGGGGAATCCGGGCGGGGCGGCCCGGCGCGGGGTCGGGGTGGCGCCGCCGCCGGGGCTCCGGCGGCCGGTGCGTCCCGCCTGGCGCGGGCTCTCGCTCCCCGGCCACCCCCGCGCCCTGCCGGTGCCGCGCGCCCCCCGCCGCCCCTGCCCCCTCCCTCGGCGGCGGCCCCGGGAGCGCCGCGGCCCCCAGAGGAAGGAAAGTTGGGACCCGCCGCGAGGGACGCCCCCGGGCGCGGCTGGGAGGCTGCGGGGGACCGTGAAGCCTGGAGGAGCTGGACGCGGGGAGGCCGGGGCAGGAAGGGCTGCCCTGGTTCCTGCTGGGTCCGCACGGGCAGCCCGCCCCACACCCGCGAGCATCGGCGCAGCCTCGCCGGCCGAGTCGGGACGGAGCCGGGTGGCTCCCTGCCTGCTCCCTTCGCGCCGCGGCTGCGGAGCCTGCGAACGTGTGGGCTGGCGGGGTCGTTTGGGGGTTGTGAGTGCTTCGGCTGCTCGGCTGGTTTCCTCTCTGTCCTTTGACTCATCCGTTCTTGCAACTTTTCTTTGGTCCCTCGATGGGGACTTGCCGTCTGAACCGCGTCTGCCCCCTCCCCCTTCGTCGCATGCACCATCCGTCTGGGAACTTGATTTCGTTTTTTCCTCCTTTGGCTACGTTAAAGATTGCTGAGAGCACCGCGAGGGACCCTCCTCCCTCGCCTGCCTCCGGCCTGTTAAATGTTACTTTTTGCGATTCCTTGTTTTTTAAAGATCCAAGTTCAGGAATTTGCGAGCTGTGGAATGGAGTTATTGGAAGGCTGGCGTTGAGCGGGTAGGGATGAGTTAGAGGAAAACTATGATTTCATCTTTATTGGCCTTGCTATAGAAAAGCTAATTCATATGTGTGTGTATATATATATATATATGTATGTATGTATGTGTTTGTCTCTATTGAATGTGGTAAGATCATACATTGAATTAAATACTTACAGACTTACGTAAAAGACTATTTTTAGGTCATTGGGTGATGTACGTGAACAGCCTTTCACCTGAATTGGGATTGCCTTGAGGATTCTGTTTTGGGGCCTACCTACTGATTTTTGTTCAGCCACAGCGTCTTTTTTTTCCCTGATAAATGAAGTGATGTAGTGATGTGTGTAGTCAGAGAACCCATATTGCTCTCTGCAGTGTGAAAGTGAAAAACGCGAATTATCCACAGGGGTGAAACTTTCCATGAGCAACCTTGGATACTCACTTCATGATGGCTTCTCCTGTAATCTCAGAGCATTTCTAGATAGCTCAGTTCACTGACGACCCTAATTACTTTCTGACTTGCCTGGCACTTCTCTTTGGCGACTTGTTTAGTAAACTATAATGGCAGATATGGTACAGTTACTTGGCTTCAAAGATGAGGGTTGTAGCCTCAGTCCAGAGATGAACAGTTAACAATGGACGTAGAATTAATAGCATTGCTAGTGAGTATTGGATATGACCAACTCACAAACTATGTGAAAAAACAAACATATCCTTTTCATTGCTGTCAGAGAGAGAAAGAGAAATATTTTATCATGTCTTTATTTTGGAATCTCTAACATGACTATATTATGTGGGAAAAAACGTCAAATTCTTTTCTTTAAGGCTTTTTAATGTGTGTTCCTTCTTCCCTCACTACCCCTCACCCCCGCCTCCGTTTAGGGCCCAAAATTTAGGTGAGGCTGTGTTCTAGGGTTGGAAGAGAAGTGTTTTGGCGAAAGAAAATGAAAAGATCACTTTGAACTATTATGCTTCCACAACTATTCGCTTTATCCAGTTGATAGTGTACAGAAATTTCCACAATAATGTTTGTAGCCTATTAACATTCAAAAATTCATTTTTAAGGGTCTACCCTGAAGGCCCATAAAGAAATGATGCCACTTCATAACTGTTTCCTGACAATCACATTAAAAAATGTGTTCCTGGAATGCGTTATACGTGTACTCATATAAACATTTATCTTTGTACATTTATGGTAATGTAAATATTTAAGTCTGAGGGCTTAAAAACTTTTATTTGCTGATTTGCATACATGTTTTTCAGCATCTAGCAATGCCAACCATATTTGCAAATAAGCATCGCTATAAATTCATGCTTTGGCACATTTCATATAATAACTCCTCTAAATTGCTCCATGGTGAAGCATCATGAGATTAGCATTTGCTTCATGCGAGAGATTTGTTGTTGTTTTTAACTGTACTGATGTGCTGTTTAAGTAGAACAGGTGCTGGGCCCTGGCCGTTTGTGTTGATACCTGCCAAATCATACCCTTTTGTTGGATGGGTTGTTTAAGTAATTTAGGAACCAAACTGGCCCCTGGCATGCCAAGTATGAGTTCAAGGCTCCATATCAATGTTGCAAATTTCTGTTTTCACTGTAAGAGGCAGATGTGTATGATGAGCTTTATTCTGTCATTTGCTGATCTCTTTACTGTGATTCCACCCCTGCCCCTCTTCCCTCCACCCCCACAAACACACACACACTGTCCTTCCCAGTCCTTTCATTACTAAAGCTCCTGGTACAGCTTAGGCTCCCTCAAGGCTGGTTTGTTTTCCTGCGGGAAGTAGAAATTCTAGTAACCTTCAGGCCAGGCATAGTTTACATTTGTTTGACAAATGTTTGAGTACTTTTTTTTTTTTTTGAGATGGAGTCTCGCTCTGTCACTCACACTGGAGTCCAGTGGTGTGATCTTGGCTTACTGCGACCTCCGCCTCCTGGGTTCAAGCAGTTCTCCTTCCTCAGTCTCTTGTGTAGCTGGGGCTACAAGTGCCCACCACCATGCCCAGCTAATTTTTTTTTTTTTTTTTTTTTTTTTGAGATGGAGTCTTACTCAGTTGCCAGGCTGGAATGTAGTGGTGCAATCTTGGCTCACTGGAACCTCTGTCTCCCGGGTTCAAGTGATTCTCCTGCCTCAGCCTCCTGAGCAGCTGGGACTACAGGTGTGCCCCACCACGCCCAGCTAATTTTTTGTATTTTTAGTAGAGACTGGGCTTCACCATGTTGGCCAGGATGGTGTCCATCTATTGACCTCGTGATCCACCCGCCTCGGCCTCCCAAAGTGCTGGGATTACAGGTGTCAGCCACTGCGCCTGGCCAATTTTTGTATTTTTGGTAGAGATGGGGTTTCACCATGTTGGCCAGGATGATCTCACTTTCTTGACCTCATGATCTGCCTCTCAAAGTGCTGGGATTACAGGCGTGAGCCACCGAGCCTGGCCTTGAGTACCTTTTAAGTGCCAGGCATGGTGGTAGGTAGGACCTGAGTATTATAGAATGTAAGATCCCTTTTTGCAAGGAGCTTACAGTTGAGGAAGAGAAGATAGGTGATAACCAATAATTATAGTATGACAGGGGTGTGCACACATTCCTATGGATGGAAGCACAGAGGAGGGGTAGCTGACTCAGAGTTGGGGGGATGGGGGAAGGGTGTCTAGAATGCATCCTAGAGTGTTACCTGAGCTAATCTTGAATAACAGGTAAGAGTTAACTAGTTCCAGAAAGAGGAAAAGTACATATTATACTAGTGCTGCCCTATAGAAATTTAATACAAGCCACAAATAGAAGTCATGCATACAATTGGAAATTTTCTAGTAACCACGTTTTAAAAAGTAAAAAGTGAAATGAATTTTAATAATGTAATTTAACTCAGTATATCAAAATATCATTTTAATATGCATTCAGTATAAAAAGTAATATTGAAATATGGCATTTCCATTTCATACTGTCTTCAGAATCCAGTGCATAATTTTATATTGTCTTTAGAATCTGTTGTGTAGTTTACACTTATAGCACATCTCAATTTGGACAACTACATTCACATACTCCGTTGCCCCAGGTGAGTGGACAGCAACAGCACAGCTTTAGAACAGGGGTGGATGAAGTAATAAGCCAAATCAATGATTGTCTTGTGAACCAAGTGAAGGAACTTTAACTTAATTCCGAAGGTTGTGGGGATTTAGTGGTGGGAAAAAATTAAGCTTTGCTTAATTTTTTAAGCAAAGCTTTGCTGTGGTAGACTCAGATTTGTATTTTAGACCTGTCATTTTGACAGTGAAGTGAATGTTGAATTAGAGGGGGACAAAACTGGAAGCAAGGACCAGTTAGGAAGCTACTCCTGGTGAGAAATGAAGAGTAAAAAGGGAGTGGCTATATGAGAGATTTAGGAAGCAGTATTAACGGGACAGGATAAATCTATTTAGATTATAGAATTGAACAAGATTGAAGATTTTGAATGATTCCCACATTTCTGTTGTGATCTGCTGAGTCGATTGGGCAAGCAGCTGAAGAGAAGCCAACCATCTGTGCCAGACATACCAAAGATGAAAAAAGGAAACAGATTTGTCATGGAAGCTGAGGGAGAATATTTCAAGGACTAAGAGCGATCAACCCTGTATCCTGCCTCCAAAAGGACAAGTAAGATGGAGACTGAATAAAGTCTCTGAGATTTGGTGATTAAGATGTCTTTTGTAACTTCAGCTAGAGCACTCAGCTACATTGTATTGCATGGGGGTGGGTGTTGAAAAGTGAATGACAACTGTAAGTGTAGCTAATTGAGAGGGATACAATGTTTTCAACAGAGGAGCTGAAGCAGTCTGTAAGTAGGAGGAGATGCTTGGGATTTAGAGAAGTTTGCCTTTTTTACAAAGAGAATCTTGGACATGCTTAATGTGAACCTGGAAAGAGCCAATGGAGAGGAAAAACGGAAGAAGGGTGTATATATGTGTGTTTGATGGGGGTAGGAGACTGGCTGGTGGTGGAGGCAAGGATTTGAAGGTAATAGGAAGGAATGGGATCCAGGGCCTAGGTGGAGAAATTGCCCTTGAGTAGAAGGTAGTCTCACTTTTCCAGTGAGCGGAAAGGAAGGAGATGAATGGCAGTGTAAATAAGTTTATAACTGACAGGGCAGGAAGGAAGAGTTGATACCCTGTCTTCTGTAATTTTTGATCATCTGCAAAGAGTGAAGGGAACGTGGTAGAATAGGGGATCTTAAGCAGTGTATGTGAGGCCAAGTGCTGTGGCATATTCCTGTACTCCCATCTACTCAGGAGGCTGAGGCAGGAGGATCACTTGAATCCAGGACTTCAAAACCAGCCTGGGCAACATAACGAGACCTCCATCTCTTAAAAAACAGACAAAAAAGTAAGGTAAAATTAATCCACCCCTGTGAAAGGAATGAAAAAAAAAAAAAAAAAAAAGACAGTCTATAGTTTATACATACTCTAAACAGCTTCCAAGGGAGTGGCTAGAGGGGATGGGGGTGGAGGTAAGGAGAGAGAGGTAGACAGACAGACACATGACTAGGAAACTGGAGAAAGATTGTTAATCAGCATTGAGAACCTGTTTATTTCAGATTGTGGACCTCACATTTATAGCAGTACCAATTTCCATGGTTGATTTTTCTCCAGCAGTGTGCGTGATGAGACTATCTGAAGAAACTGTTTAATACTCATGAGAACCTTATGAGTTACATATTACTACTGTTACTTTCCTTGTTTGTAAGATGAACAACTCGGGTTTAAATCCTGCCCAGGTTGTTATCCCCTGCTTTGTAGATATCTGTTTGGTATAGATATCTGAAGGACAGTTGGTTGAGGGAATTAATGAAATTGAGTGTTGCAGCTCTACTGAAGAACTGTGGAGTCCTTGGATCATGAGCTGGACACCTTGAAGGAGGTGATCCGATTAGGAGAAAATGAGGAGCATGAGATGCTAGAGGTCAGTGTGAAGCTGAAGAGCAAATGAAGAGCAATAATAATAGCTTCTATTTATGGATTACCTCTTGTATGCTAGACACTTTAATACCTAATTCTGATCCTAACGCTAACTCAGCAGTGTTGTTATTTACCTTATATTCTTTCCTTTACTCTCCTTCAGATGAAGAAACTGAGGATTAGAGAGGTTAAATAACATATTCAGACACACACTGTCAATTGATGGAACCAGGATTCAAAGCCCATTCTTTCTTCTCCAAACCATGTTGTTTTCAAGTTGGAGGATAAGATAAAAAATACAGTAATAGGGCTTGGCATAGTGATTCACGCCTGTAATCTCAGCACTTTGGGAGGCCAAGGTGGGTTGAGGTCAGGACTTCAAGATGAGTCTGGGCAACATGGTGAAATCTCGTATCTTACAAAAAAAAAAATACAAAAAATTAGCTGGGCATGGTGGTGCACACCTGTAGTCCCACCTACTCAGGACACTAAGGTGGGAGGATTGCTTGAGCCTGGGAGGTCGAATCTGCAGTGAACTGTGTGATTGCACTACTGCGCTCCAGCCTGGGTGACAGAGCAAGACTCTGTCTCCAAAAATAAAGAAAAGAAAGAAAGAATATGCAGGCCAGGTGTGGTGGCTTATTCCTATAATCCCAGGGCTATGGGAGGCTGAAGTGGGAAAGTTGTCTGAGTCTAGGAGTTCCAGACCAGCCTAGGCAACATAGGGAGACCTCATCTTTAAAAACAATAAATTAGCCGGGCATGGTGGCACATGCCTGTGGGCCCAGCTACTTGGGAGGCTGAGGTGAGGGGATCACTTGAGCCTGGGTGGTAGAGGCTGTAGTGAGCCATTATTGCACCACTGCATCCCAGTCCGGGCAACAAAGTAAGACTCTATCTCAAAAAACCAAACAGAAAATCTGCTGCTATATACTCTTCACCTGGGTTCCTCTAATGTTAACATTCTACATAACCACGGTACATTTATCAAGCTAAGAAATTTGTATGGGTACAATGCTTCAACCAAACTTTAGACGTCTTATATATTTTACCAGTTTTTCCTAATATCCTTTTTCCATTCTGTTATCTAAACCATATTGCTACATTGCTTTAGTTGTCTCCTTTGTCTCTTCCAATGTGTGGCAGATTCTTGGTCTTATCTGTTATAATCTTGACACAGGTGTTTTGTAGAATGTTCCTCAATTTAGGTTTGTCTGATGTTTTCTCATGATTAGATTGGGGTTATGGATTTTGGGGGAGAGTACCATAGAGGTGAAGTGCCCTTATTATTTCATACAGGAGGTACATGATATCAAATAATTTATCACTTGCGATCACTCTGTTAAGGTGGTTTCTGCCAGGTTTGTTCACTGTAAAGTTATATTTTTCCTTTCCCATAGTCCATGCACTAGAAGCAGGTTATTAAGTGTAGCCCACACTTAAGGGGATGGGAATTAAACTCCACCTCCTGGAGAGAGAAGTATAAAAGAATTTGTGGACATCTATTAAAACCACCACAGTAATTGGAAAATATTTTGAGGGAGCTACTTTGAGGCTTTGCCAGTATCCTGTTTCTGCTCACTAATTTTAGCGTTCATTAATAGATCTTGCCTGCAGCAATTATTGCTACGGGTTCTGAAGATACTTTTTAAAATTTTCCTCATTCTTTCTACATTTATTAATTGGAATTCTTCTGTAAGGAAGGTTTGTCCCTTCTCATCTATCTAATCATTTATTTCCATTCAAATCCATAGATATTTATTTCATTCTTAGTATTAGAATTAAATGCTAGTCTTATTTTACTGCCCAAATTATTCCAGCTTTGGGCCCTGGGAGCTCTTTTAGGTATACTTTGGCATATTTCTATTCTTTTTTTATGTGTATGTATGCACACACTTCTTTACTCTCTGGCACTACCTCGTGCTTCAGGTTCATCTTGTTTATTTTCCTGTCCCAGCCCTAGAATCAATTACTTATCCAAGGAGCCTTGGTTCATTTCATTGGAGGATGGTATTTTGAAGCCAAGATCTGGATGCTAGATGTGCTCATTGCCGTAAAGTATCATTGCTCCTAGACTTTATCAGTGGACAGATGGGAAATGCATGTATGTATACTAATCCATACTGTATTTTTAAATAACTGTCACCAGGTACAGTTATTTAAAAATCTGATTTCTGTATATTAAAATATAAATATACTAATTTTCTGCACCTATAACTGAATGTGTTTTGATACAAATAGGTTTACTGATGGATTGAATGTGGAATGTGAAAAGAAAAGAGCAATGGATCACTCTAAGGTTTTTGACTTCAACAACTGGAAGGATAGAGTTGTCATTGATGGAGATGAGGAAGGCTTGAGGACAGTGCAGAGCAGATTTCTGGGAATAGTTTAGGAGTTCTGTTCCAGACTGGTACGTTTTTGAGATGTCTAATAGACACGATAATTGATAGAAATACCAAGTCCGCAGTTGAACACGGGAATCTAGAGTTCAGAGAAAAATGGTTCAGGTTACATTTGGGACTTGTCAGTGTAGATTAGATCTCCTGAGGAGTGAGGGTAGCTAGAGAAGAGAAGAGATATAAGGATTGGCCCATGGGGCATTCCAGTCAGAGAGATAAGGAGGAATAATTCTACATAATGATAAGGGCTGAGGTGTGGTTATAGGATGGATTTCATATCATTAATAAACACTTAGTACCTATTATTTGCAAGATATCAAGTTGTATTTGGGGTTAATATCACTCCCTCCATAAATTTATAGTATAGGATGAACAAATTACAGACTTAAAAAGACAATAGCAGTAGAAGGTCATATACCTGTTAATGATAACGATATAATGTACTAGGGGCTGGGTGTGGTGGCTCGAGCCTGTAATCCCAGCTCTTTTGGAGGCTGAGTCAGGAGGATCACTTGAGGCCAGGAATTCGAGACTAGCCTGGGCAATATAGTGAGACCCATCCCAATTCCCCATCTCTACAAAAAAAAAAAAAAAATTAGCTGGGTGTGCTGGCCGGTTTAGGTACTCAAGTGGTTGAGGCAGGAGGATCGCTTGAGTCCAGGAGTTCAAGGCTGCAGTGAGCTATGATTGCATCACTGTACTCTAGCCTGGGTAACATCGCAAGACCATCTCTTAAAAAAAAAAAAAAGATATAAAGTACTAATGAAGCTTGTTAGAGAACATGGACATAAGAAACTATGAACTCAAATATGTGCCGGTTATATTTAAAGACTGATGTAAGCATGTGTCAGTCACGAAACTTGTCGAGGCTTTGTGTACACACTAGTAATTATCAACCAGTAGAAGTTTCTCCATATGTTGACCTTGGTTTCAGAGGTTGTTTCTGTTCTTGCTCCTTTTCCATTATAAGGTCTTGGGTTGGTAATTGTGCCTGTAGTCATTGGCTATCAATTAAGCCACTCAGTGAACTGGTGAGGAGTGTTTCTACTGCACTCAGCTTTTTAACTTTTGGCTGTCTGCTACCTTTTCACAATCAATAGAATTTGACTTCAGACTGCATACAGTCTGGGAACGTTTGATTATTGGAAAATACAAGTAGGGCTGCAAATCAAGCAGGGTTGGCCTTACCATCTTCTGTGAATATAGCTTTTTTTTTTTTAAACTACTTCTTTCACATGTGG
The DNA here is from genome assembly GCF_009761245.1 of Sapajus apella. Taxonomy (NCBI): domain Eukaryota; kingdom Metazoa; phylum Chordata; class Mammalia; order Primates; family Cebidae; genus Sapajus; species Sapajus apella. Next base: position 473,838 of record NW_022437108.1, read on the forward strand.
CCTTAGACATTCACATTTATCACCTGGTTATTAAAGTCAAACCCAAAATAACAATTTTAGAATTTTAAAAATAATTAAAACATGTAGCCTGGTAAGCCAAAGTTTTAGTACAGCATTTTAATTTCAACCCCTTTGCATTAAAAATAGGTGGGCTTTTATTGCCAGCTGATAAGAGATGGTGGCATGGCATAAGGAAGGCAAATAGCACCTATCTAGTGATTATGTGTCTGTCACTCTTTAGGAACTGCAAGAAAAATAACAGATGTATCTACTTTGTAGGATGGGCGCAGGTAATTGCAGGATTCCATTGTCATTTCTACCTCCAAACAGTTGACAAAGCTGTTATCCATTTTTATGTACCAGTATGCTGTATTTATTGTGAGAAGTCTGAGCATATATATATGCTGGGTGGAAAGAGCCTATGCATTGAGTGGAGACTGTGTCTTATTAGCACGATTCCTAGCAAGTAGTGTATATTCAAATGTTTGTTGAATGAAGGATTTCCATAAGCTACTTGACCCTTATAAAATAAGACATGAAGATTTATTTAGCTTGTTTAAGAATGCTTAAGATATTTAAAATTTGCATTGTTTAAGTCAGAGTTAGTGCAAAACAAAATAAATCTCTAAGGTAACATACTCATTTTAGGCCAAGCCAAAAAAATAAAACCACTCTGTAAAAACATGATTACAGCGGGGTACGGTGGCTCATGCCTGTAATCCCAGCACTTTGGGAGGCTGAGGCAGGCGGATCACCTGAGGTTGGGAGTTCGAGACCACCCTGACCAACATGGAGAAAAAACCCTGTCTGTATTAAAAATATAAAATTAGCTGCACTTGGTGGTGCATGCCTATGATCCCAGCTGCTTGGGAGGCTGAGGCAGAAGAATCGCTTGAACTTGGGAGGTGGAGGTTGTGGTGATCCGAGATTGTGCCATTGCACTCCAGCCTGGGCAACAAGAGCGAAACTCTGTCTCAACCAAAAGAAACATGATCACTGTCTTTCAAGTAGCTCATAAATCTACCCTCCAAAAATAGTCAAGAATTATAGTTCAGAAGTCACACACTGCCTGGATTTGAGTCCTAGCTCAGCCACTTCCTGGCCATGTGACTTTACGTTAGTTTCTTAACTGTGCTTCACTTTCTTCATTTGTAAAATAAGGATAATATTTGTACTTACTTTATGGGGTTGTGAGGTGTAATTGGAATATATGTCATGCATAAATACAAGTGTTCAGTTTTTAACTGTTGTTCTAAAAATGCTAAGACACTAGTATCTTAAAATTAAGGTTTTTTATTTTTTCAAAATTGCATATGCTGAGTGTTAAAACAAATTCCTTTGTGAACAAGAAAAAACACTGACAGAAAGTATGCCAGTATACTCATAATGATGTGTTGAGATGGCGAATAATGGGTTTTCTACTTTTTGCTGTCTCCATTTTTTCTTTTATTTGTTGAGCAGATTTTTATTAAATGCTCAACTATAAGTCAAACACTGAACTTTCATGAGCATATTACTTTCTGAGAGTAAGCAACGTTGTGATTAAGATCATGGATTTGGGATCCAGACTGCCTGGAGTTGAATATCATCTCTATCACTTACCAGTTTTGTGACCTTGGAAACATCACTTTCTTTCTCAGTGCCTTAGTTTTCTTACCTGTAAAATGGGGAAAATGATAGCACCAATCTCAGAGGGTTTTTAATGAGCTCATATTTGAAAGTACTTAAAATAATGCCTGAAGCATAGTATCATGTGTGTGCTAAAAATAAAAAATGATAGAAATATTTCATATTTCTATGTAATATATAATATGCGTATGTAATAAGTAATATGAATATGTAATATGTAAATGAAAGATTTTAATTTTCCAGTATATTAATACTTTCACCCACATCGACAGGAGCACTTTAATTGTTTAAAGTTAGGGTCCCCCCTTAATTTTCAATGTAGATTCAGTACTTTTGTTATAAGGGAAGATGCCATGGTACAACTCTTAAATATTTTTGTTATTGTTTGTTTGTTTTTTTCAGATGAGGTCTCACTCTGTTGCTTAGGCTGGAGTGCAGTGGCATGATCATGGCTCACTGCAGACTTGACCTCCTGGGCTCAAATGATCCTCTCACCTAAGCCTCCTGAGTAACAGGGACCACAGGTGCATGCCACCACGTCCGGCTAATCTTTATTTTGTGGAAACAGACTTTTCCTGTGTTGCCCAGGATGATCTCGAACTTCTGGGCTCAGGTGCCCCTCCCGCCTCAGCCTCCCGAAGTGCTGGGATTTCAGGCATGAGCCATCATGTCCTGCTTCAACTCTTATATATTTTGGAATAATGAGTTGAATATTTCAAATACTGAAAAACTGCCTTCCATCTAGGTGTGCTACAGTATTTGTAGATTTTATTTGGGTATGAAGTAGTTTTTTAATTGTGGGGGCTTATGTGAAAGAAGAGTTAAGGCATTGCAGAAACAGTAGAAAGTATCTTCCTAATGCCAGTTCTGTCCATCACTTAAAAAAATTGTTTCTGTAGCAATATTCCTAGACTTCTTTTTTTAAAATTTTATTTATTTTTATTTCAGTACATTTTCGGGGAACAGGTGGTGGTTGGTCACACAGGTAAGTTCTTTAGTGGTGATTTCTGAGATTATGGTGCACCCATTACTGAGGAGTATACACTGTAACCAATGTGTAACTCTCACCCCCATCCAAACCTTCCCTCTCAGTCCCCAGAGTCCATTGTATCATTCTTAAGCCTTTGCATCCTCAATCTTAGCCCTCACTTAGAAGTGAGAACTTATGAGTTCTCAGGTTTTCCATTCCTGAGTAACTTAACTAGAATAGTGGTCTCCAATTCCATCCACGTTGCTGAGAATGCTTTCTCTTTATCAATTGGGGTGTTCCTTTTTATGGCTGTGTAGTATTCCAGGGTGTATGTATGCCACATTTTCTTTATCTACTCATTGATTGATGGATGTTTGGGCTGGCTCCATACTTTTTGGAATTGCAAATTTTGTTGCTATAAACATGCACATGCAAATGTCGTTTTCATATAATGACTTCTTTTTCTCTGGGTAGATAGGAGTGGGATTACTGGATCAAACAATAGATCTACTTTTAGTTCTTTAAGGAATCTTCATACTGTTTTCCATAGTGGTTGTATTAATTTACATTCCCACCAGCAGTGTAAAAGTGTTCCCTTTCACCACATCTGCACCAACATCTATTATTTTTTATTTTTGGATTATGGCCATTCTTGCAGGAGTAAGGTGATATTGCATTGTGGTTTTGATTTGCATTTCCCTGATCATTAGTAATGTTGAGCATTTTTTCATGTTTGTTGGCCATTTGTATATCTTCTTTTGTGAATTGTTTATTCATGTCCTCAGCCCACTTTTGATGGCATATTTTTTTCTTGCTGATTTGTTTGAGTTCCACGTAGATTCTGGATTTTAGTCTTTTGTTGGATGCATAGTTTGCAAAGATTTTCTCCCACTCTGTGGTTGTCTGTTTACTCTGCTGGTTCTTTTGCTATGCAGAAGTTTTTTAGTTTAATTGAGTCCCACCTGTTTATCTTTGTTTTTGTTGCATTTGCTTTTGGGTTATTGGATGTGAAGTCTTCGCCTAAGCCAATATCTAGAAAGGTTTTTCCGACATTCTAGAATTTTTATGGTTTGGGGCCTTAGATGGAAGTCTTTGATCCATCTTGTGTTGATTTTGTATAAGGTGAGAGATAAGGATCCAGTTTCATTCTCCTACGTGTGGCTAGCCAATTATCCCAGCACCATTTGTCTTGAATAGGGTGTCCTTTTTCTACTTTATGTTTTTGTTTGCTTTGTCAAAGATTCGTTGGCTGTAAGTATTTGGCTTTATTTCTCGGTTCTCAATTCTGTTCAAATTGGTCTATGTGCCTATTTTTACACCAGTACCAGGCTGTTTTGGTGACTATAGCCCTATAGTATAGTTTGAAGTTGGGTAATGTGACGCCTCCAGATTTGTTCTTTTTGCTTAGTCTTCCTTTGGCTGTGTGGGCTCTTTTTTGGTTCCATATGAAGTTTAGGATCATTTTTTTCTAGTTCTGTGATGAATGATGGTGGTATATTGATGGGAATAGCATTGAATTTGTTAATTGCTTTTGGTAGTATAGTCATTTTCACAGTATTGATTCTGCCCATCCACAAGCATAGGATGTGTTTTCATTTGTTTGTGTTGTCTATGGTTTCTTTCAGCAGTGTTTTAGTTTTCCTCGTAGGAGACTTTCACCTCCTTGGTTAGGTATATTCCTAAGTATTTTATGTTTGTAAAAGTGGGTTGAGTTCTTGATTTGATTCTTAGCTGGATCGCTGTTGGTATATAGCAGTGCTACTGCTTTGTGTACATTGATTTTGTATCCTGAAACATTACTGCATTTATTTATCAGATACAGGAGCTTTTTAGATGAGTCTTTAGGGTTTTCCAGGTGTAGGATTATATCATCAGTGAACAGTGACAGTTTCACTTCCTCTATATCAGTTTGGATGCCCTTTATTTCTTTCTCTTGTCTAGTTGCTCTGACTAGGCTAGGCTGTTTTGCGTTCGTTATTTGCCTTTTGGTATCTGGCTGCATCCATACTGCTAAACCTCAAAACTAATACTTGGAGTAACCTGTTGGGTCTTAATTCAACTATTGGTCCTGAAGTTAAAAGAGCTTGTTTCCAGATTCAGTGAGGAAGGTATTATAATCTAAGAGTGATATGAAAGAGGAAAAACCTGTAGTTTGATAACATTTTCTCTTCTATGCAGTATGACAGCAAATTTAAATGGTTTCTTATGTACCTCTGCCCATACAAATGCACCTTGTGAAATGGTATTATCAGTGAATATGTAAATTACACCATCAGCAGCATAGAAATAATTTATAGATACAAGGGTTTCTAATTTAGGGAGTTAAACCTCTGAGTTCCTTAATTATTGACTTAGATTTTATTTCGTGTATTTTAAAATTAAATATATATAAATATTTGAATCTTATAAATGCAACTTATAGTTGTCAGTTTTGTATTCCAAATGTCTAGTAAAAAATCTTGTCATCTAGGAAAGGATATGTTTTGTATTCTTTTGTAAAAGGCAATGGCACTAAGGAGTGAATGCTGATCTTCTCTTACCTTCTATGGGCCTGCGTGGTCTGGATTTTTATGGACTTGCTGTCTTACTAGGAGACTGAGTCCTGCTATATACAACAACTTCCTTCTAATTTTCTCTGTCACTTTTGGCTGAAGATCTGAAGTGGAGTTTGATACTGCATATTATACCACACATCTTTTAAAAATTAATAGCTTTTGGGCCGGGCTTGGTGGCTCATGCCTGTAATCCTAGCACTTTGGGAGGCCAGCACGGGCGGATCACGGGGTCAAAAGATGTAGACCATCCTGGCCAACGTGGTGAAACCCTGTCTCTCCTAAAAATACAAAAACTAACTGGGTGTGTTGGTGGATGCCTGTAGTCCCAGCTACTCAGGAGGCTGAGGCAGGAGAATTGCTTGAACCCAGGAGGCGGAGGTTGCAGTGAGCCAAGATTGTGCCACTGCACTCCAGGCTGATGACAGGGTGACGCTCTGTCTCAAAAAATAATAATCGCTTTTTTCATAGGAATATAGTTCATTTTTATTGTAGAAAAGTTAGAAAAATATAGAATAAGTAAAAAGGAGAAAATCTGTCATTCTATGATCCAGAAATAACTAGTGCTAATAATAGTGCGCTTCTCCTCAGTCTTTTTGTGCCTATGTACATGTTAAAATATCTAATTGACCTCAGCCGAGTGCAGTGTCTCATGCCTCTAATCCCAGCACTTTGGGAGACTGAGGCAGGCGGATCACGAGGTCAGGAGATCAAGACCATCCTGGCCAACATTGTGAAACCCCGTCTCTAATAAAAGACAAAAAATTAGCCGGTGTGGTGGCATGCGCCTGTAGTCCCAGCTACTCAGGAGATTGAGTATCTGGGACTACAAGCATGAGTTACCATGCACAGCTAAATTTTGTATTTTTAGTAGAGACGGGGTTTCACCATGTTGGCCAGGATGGTCTCAGTCTCTTGACCTGGTGGTCTGACCACCTTGGCCTCCCAAAGTGCGGGGATTACAGGCGTGAGCCACTGCACCTGGCCATGAGAACTCTTTAATAATTATTTGCCTGTAAAATCAATAAGTAAGGTTGCCTATTGTGGTTGTATTTTTACTTACCCGTAATAATATTTTGTTCATCAAATATTGGCTGTAAATAAATATATTTCTAAAAATATGTTGTTTTATTTTAAAAGATGTTTAGCACTTAAAATAAATGGCTCTACTTTTCTTCAGAGTAAACAGTTAAAAATCTTTTTGTTGGTATTGGGAGATAGACTTGACGGCTTTCACCCTTCACAGTCAGCAGTATTTGAGAGCCAAATACAATCTCATTGGAGGGCAAAATGATGGAGGCAAAGTAACAACATTTTAAATACTGGAATATGGTGCTAGTAACCAGAAAACGCCCCAATTTAGAAAGAGTTTCTTATTTCTATAATGATGAGAGAAACTCTTTTTCTTCTGAAATGGGCTACATTTTATCATTGCTTAGAGTGGAAGTATAACAAAATCATAATGCAAGAGCAAATAATGCCTACCCAGAGCCGCATTTCAAAGTGATCATGAAAACATTAGCTTTTTCTAGCTTCAGCTATGAGTTTCTGCAACTGCCCACTCACTGAGTCATCTGTAGCAATTGAAAGTTTAGATATTTTCCATTCGTTAGGGTATCTTTTTTCATACAAAGTGGCTTTTATCTGTCCTTAATGAAGTAAGCAAGACTCATATAAAATGGCATGTGCAGCCTGAAAGTCTGCTTTATTGTTTCCTAGGAGTAAATGAACTTTAGGAAGCAGTTGAATATTATTAGTGTAGTAGGAACCATTAACTAAACGATACACTCTGGGAGTAGTTGGCACAATTTTCTGTTTTCATTATATTCCCCCACTTGTACCTTCACTCAAAACTGGGGCATATCTTTCAGTATTTGATGACAGAAAAATAATCAGATAAATCTGATTTTTTCCTCTTTCTTCACATGATAATTACATACTAATAATTTTAACATGTAATATTTTAAATATTGGGAAAATATAGCACATGTTACTAAAAGATATGCAGTGGCATTGAAGACCATTTGGCCAAATAAATGGGTGACATGTTGAAATAATTGGTTTTATTTAAGGAGGAGAAGAGGGATCTTGCCTCTTTTCATTTGATTTCTTCCCCTGATCTCCTTTTCTCGATGATAGCTAGATATGTATTTTCAAGCAATTCTATTACTGAAAATCCTCTGCTTGTTTCTATTCCATTCTGAATTTTACTGTTTGTTGTTGTGTTCAGGCACAAGGGAAGAGGATTGAAACATGGGAGTGGAGATTTCTCTTTGATACACTGATTTCCTTGGTTATGGGTGTATAATCTGGGAGTGGGATTGCTGGATCATATGGTAGCTCTATTTTTAGTTTTTTTGAGGAACCTCCAAAAACTGTTCTCCATAGTGATTGTACTAATTAATTTACATTTCCACCAACAATGTGCATGGGTTCCCTTTTCTCTCACATTCTTGCTGTCATTTATTATTGCCTGTCATTTGGATAAAAGCCATTTGAACTGGAGTGAGATGATATCTCATTGATTTTGCATTTCTCTGATTATCAGTGATGTTGAGCACCTTTTCATAGACCTATTTGCCATTTGTATGTCTTTTGAGAAATGTCTGTACAGATCTTTTGCCCATTTTAAAATTGGATTATTAGACTTTTTCCTATAGAGTTGTTTGAGCTCCTTGTATAGTCTGGTTGTTAATCACTTGTCAAATGGGTAGTTTGCAAATATTTTCTCCCATTCAGTGGGTTGTCTCATCATTTTATTGATTGTTTCCTTTGCCATGCAGAAGCCGTTAAACTTGATGTGATCCCATTTGTCCACTTTTGCTTTGGTTGCCTGTGCTTATGGGGTATTACTCAAAAAATTTTTGCCCGGTCCACTGCCCTGAAGAGTTTTCCCAATGTTTATGTGTAGTATGTTTATAGTTTGAAGTCTTAGATTTAAATCTCTAATTTATTTGATTTGGTTTTTTTGTATATGGTGAGAGATAGGGGTCTAGTTTCATATTTTGCCTATGGATAGTCAGACTCCCCAGTACCATTTATCGAAGAGACTGTCCTAATGTATGTTCTTGGCACCTTTATTAAAAATGAGTTTACTGTAGATGTATGTGTTTGTTTTGGGGTTCTCTATTGTATTCCATTGGTCTATGAGTCTGTTTTTTATGCTAGTACCATGCTGTTTAATTACTATAGCATTGTAGTATAATTTGAAGTCAGGTTATGTGATTCCTCCAGTTTTGTTCTTTTTTCTCAGGATAGCTTTGGCTGTTTTGGGTCTTTTGTGTTTCCATATACATTTTAGAATTATTTTTTCTATTTATATGAAGACCGTCACTGATATAGTGAGAGAGATTGAACTGTCTATTGCTTTGGGTAGTATGGACATTTTAACAATATTGATTCTTCCAATCCATGAAGAATCTGTAGATTGCTTAAGTTGTATGGACATATTAACAATATTGATTCTTCCAAACCATGAACATGGTATATCTTCCCATTTTTTAGTGTCTTCTTCCACTTATTTCATCAGCGTTTTATAGTTTTTATTGTAAGGATCTTCTTTGGTTAAGTTAATTCCTAGGTATTTTTTTTATTTGTAGCTATTGTAAATGGGATTGCTTTCTTGATTTTTTTTTTTCCCCAGATTTTTTGCTGTTGGCATGTAGAAGTGCTACTGTTTTTTTTTTTTTTTTTGTATGTTGGGTTTGTATCCTACAACTTTACTGAATTTGTTTATTAGTTATAATAGTTTTTTGGTGGAATCTTTAGGTTTATCCAATATAAGATCATGGTCATGTACAAACAATGATAATTTGACTTATTTCTTTCCAATTTGTATATTATTTATTTCTTTCTCTTTTCTGTTTGCTTTAGCTAGGACTTCCAGTATTAGTTTGAATAACAGTGGTAAAACTGGGCATCCTTGTGTTCCAGATCTTAGAAGAAAACTTTCCAGTTTTCTCCATTCAGTATGACAATGGCTGTGGGTCCGTCATATATGGCTTTTATTGTGTTGAGGTATGTTCCTTCTGTACCTAGTTTTTTGAATGTTTTTATCATGAAGGGACGTTGAATTTTAGCAAATGCTTTATCAGCATCCATTGAAATGATCATATGGTTTTTGTCCTTCATTCTGTTAATGTGATGTTGATTGATTTGTGTATGTCAAGCCATCCTTGCATCTTCAGGTTAAATCCCATTTGATCATGACGAATGATCCTTCTCATGTATTGTTGAATTCAGTTTGCTAGTATTTTGTTGAGAATTTTTGCATAAATGTTCATCAGATACGTTAGCCTGTGTCTTTTCTTTTTCTTTGTTTTAATGTGTTTTTGTATGCTTTTGGAATCAAGGTAATACTGGCCTCATAGAATGAGTTTGGAAGTATTTTCTCCTCCTTTATCGTTCAGAATAGTTTGAGTAGCATTCATATTAATTCTTTAAATATTCTGTAGAATTCAGCAGTGTAGCTATTGAGTCCTGGGCTTTTCTTTGCTGGAAGACTTTTTATTATGACATTGATCTCACTATTTGTTATTGGTCTGTTCAGGTTTTGGGTTTCTTCATGATTCAATCTTTGTAGGTTGTATGTGTTGGAATTTATCCATTTATTCTAGGTTTTCCAATTTATTGACATATAGTTACTCATAGTAGCCTCTTATGATCCTTTGAATTTCTGCTGTATTGGTTTTAATTTCTCCTCTTTCATCTTTGATTTTATTTATTTGAGTCTTTTTTTTATTTTAAAAATTTTTTTCTTTTCTTCTCAAGCACTCTTCAGAGAGTCTTCTTTTTTTCTTAGTCTGGCTAAAGGTTTGTTAATTTTGTTTATCTTTTGAAGAAACCAGCATTTCATTTCATTGGTCATTTGTTTTTTGCTTCAATTTTATTTATTTATTCTCTGATCTTTATTATTTCTTCTACTAATTTTGGGTTTGGTTTGCTCTTGCTTTTCTAGTTCTTTAACTTTCATTATTAGGTTTCTAATTTGAAATTTTTCTGTTGTTTTTATATAGATGCTTGTAGCTATAAATCTTCCTTCTGGTACTGCTTTCACTATATTCCATAGGTTTTTGGCATGTTGTGTTTCTATTATTATTTGTTTCAAAAAACTTTAACATTTTTCTCAGTTCCCTCATTGACCTGCTGGTCATTCAGGAGCATATTGTTTAATTTATATGTGTTTATATAGTTTACAAAATTCATCTTGTTATTGATTTCTAGTTTTATCTCATTGTCAGAGAAGATATTTGATATAATTTCAATTTTTTTGAATTTTTAAAGAATTGTTTTGTGGCCTAATGTATGATTTGTCCTTGAGAATGATAATGTGCTGAGAAGAATGTGTATGCAGCAGCCATTGGATGAAATGTTCTGTAAATACCTATTAGGGCCATTTGTTATAGAAGTGAGATAAATTTGATGTTTCTTTGTTGATTTTCTGTCTGGATGATCTGTCCAGTGCTGAAAATGGGATGTTGAAGTTTCCAACTATTATTGTATTGAGATATAACTCTCTGTTTAACTCTACGTTTCTCTCTGTCTCTCTTTAGCTCTAATAATATTGCTTTATATATCTAGGTCCTCCAGTGTTGGGTGCATATATATTTACAATTGTTATATCTTCTTGCTGAATTGACCCCTTCATCATTATTTAATCACCTTATTTGATAATAGTTCTTGTCTTGAAATCTATTTTGTCTGAAATAAGTATAGCTACCCCGCTCTTGTTTGGTTTCCATGGGCATGGAATATCATTTTCCATTTCTTTATTTTCAGTATGTGCATCTTCATAGATGAAATGTGTTTTTGATAGGCAACAGATAGTTGGATTTTTTTTTCTTTTAAATCCTTTCTGCCACTCTATGTCTTTTGATTGAAGAGTTTCATCCGTTTACATTCAATATTATTATTGATAAGTAAGTAATTTCTCCAACTATGTTTTTATTTGTTTTGTGGTTGTTTTGTGGTCTTCCTTTTTTCCTTCCTTTCTGTCTTCATTTTAGTGAGGGTGATTTTTCTCTGGTGTTATGTTTTAATTACTTGCTTTTAATTTTTTGTTTATTTGTTGTATGTCTTCTGGTTTGAGGCTACTATGTGGCTTGCAAATAATATCTACCTACCTACCTACCTATCTATAGATAGATATTTAATAATGGGTTTTAAATAACCTGCTATTTTAAATTGGTGACAACACTGATTGCATAAACAAGCAAAGAAAACAACTAATAAAAACTCTACAGTTTATCTTCATCCCACCTGCTTTTTAACTTTTTATTGTTTCTGTTTGTATCTTATTGTACTATCTGTGTTTTTAAAAATTATAGTTGTTATTTTTGATCGAATTATCTTTTAGCCTTTCTACTAAGGAGATGAGTAAACACTAGAACTACAGTTTAATTGTTAATTGTTGTAATATTATATGCTTTTCTATGTACTATTAGCAGTGAATTTTGTATCTTCAGATTATTATTTTTTGCTCATTAAAGTTCTTTTCTTTCACATTGAAGAACTATTAGCATTTCTCATAGGTCTGTTGTTGATGAAATCCCTTTTGTTTGTTTTGACTTTTGTTTGTCTGGGAAAGCCCTTATTTCTCTTTAATGTTTGAAAGATGCTTTCACTGGATATATAGTGCTCTAGGATAAAGATTTTTTTTTCCTTAAGCACTTTAAATATGTTATGCCTCTTGTCTCATAGCCTGTAAAGCTTCCACTGAAAAGCCTCTTGCCAGTCTTAATGGAGCTATATTGTATGTTATTTGTTTCTTTTCTCATGCTGTTTTAGGATGGTCTTGATGCTCCTGGATGTCCATTGGTGTTTTTCTTTCTTTATCCTTGACCTTTGAAAGTTTGATTATTAAACGTCCTGAGGTAGTCTTATATGGGTTAAATCTTCTTAGTGTTATATAACATTCTTGTACTTCTGCCTGATTCTTTTATTTTAGTCTGTTAGTTCAATTTATCTGATAGAATTCTGAACCCCTTCTCTATTTTATTTTGAATTTTATTGAGTTTCCTCAAAAATAGCTATTTTAGTTTTTTTTTAATTTTTAACTTTTAAATTTTGTAGGTACATTGTAGGTATGTACATTATGGGGTACATTAAATGTTTTGATACAGGAATGGAATGAGTAACAGTGACATCATGGGGTATCCATCCCCTCAAGCATTTATCTTTTGAAACAGCTATTTTGAATTGTATATCTGAAAGGTCACATTATCTCTGTCTCTCCTGGATTGGTTCCTGGTGCCTTATTCAGTTTGTTATATAGGTCATGTTTTCCTAGATTGTCTTGACGCTCCTGGATGTCCATTGGTGTTTGGTCATTGAAGAGTTAGGTATTTTATTGTAGTCTTTGCAATCTGGGCTCATTTATACCCATTCTTTTTGAGAAGACTTTCCAGGTATTTGAAGAACTTGTGTTGTAATCTAAGTCTTTAGTTACTGCAGCCATGTCTGCACTGGGGACACCCTGAAGACCGTCCATGAGGGTAGAAAACCTATGTTTTCCTATTCAAAGTTAGATCCCTGTACCTCTCTTTATATCTCATATGGCATAGACATGAAGATTTAGGAATAGATGAGTATATAAATGCCATATATATGATGCATATTAATCTTTGGGCCATGAATTGAAAATAACCTGGCAGTTAAGCCTGCAGAGATTGCCTTGAATTGCAGTGGTGTTAATACATCTGTAATTCTGAGCAGTTAAACTCTTTGATAAATTATCAGAAATTTGAGTTTTTTTGTTCTCTTGCTATGTTGTACTTTATTCTATTAGAGGGATTCCTGTTTTTTCACATAGATTGTCATTATCTCAGTTATGATCTAAGCTACTCAGGTAACTTTGGCCACACCATTCAGAGTGAACAACTATGATAAGTATTGTTTAGTGTGTATCCCATTAGTGATCCTATTATTTCCATATTGAGGATTCTCATTTTTAGTTCAGTTTAGCAAACATTTTTGGAGTGCCTCAAGTCTGGTGCTAAATGTTACAGGTACAAAAATGAATGAACTATAGTCTGGGCCTTCCTGCCCAGACTATACTTGACACATAGCACTGAAGAGAAGTTCAGTGCTATGTGTCAAGTATAATTACAGGATCAAAATTTTGCTCTTTGGTGTTAATTTGAACATTCTGATATAAATACAGTTTATAGGCTAAGAGTTTAGAGTGTTTCTAATAGTTCATCAGGCTTTGCATTCTGGTATTACCACTTTTTAAGAACCTACAGGTGAATAATCAGATATTAGTATATATGTGATAATCTCCTCTCCCCTGTTAAATTTCTTGGTTTGTGGCCTGCTCCCTAACCTCAGCTCCCACTTGCTGCTGGAAAGAGAACTCTTTAATTTGTTTGCTATCTTATTTCCTTATAATTAGTTTGCACTCTGTTAGTATACAATGTCAAGAGTTGGCAGAATTTAGGATCCTTTGATAGTGATTTCTCTTCCCTTTTTTGGGGATACTGAAGTGATTCAAACTTCTGTATTTTTGTGCTTTACACTTCTTCTTTTGGTTACTTGCTGGTGGGCACATTTAGCCTGAGCCAGAAATAGTGCCATCTAATCATGTTGCTTTTCGTTTCAAATTGGCAGCATCTTTGATAGCAGTGTAATAGTTTCGCCTGGTGTTCTTGAGTTGTAGTTGAAAGGATTCTAGTATCCGTATCATAGAGAATAAATAGTGCCCCCTTTCCCTGATATCTCCTTTTTTTTGCCCTGAGTTAGGTTGGTGCCAGTACCCTTTCCTCATGTATTTGAATCTGACCTTTATATTTCTGTCCTGCTGGAATATAAACTTTGTGAGCAGGGGTCCTCTTGTTCACAGATGTATTCTAGCACTTAGAATAGCGCCTGGTATACAGCAGCTTGCAGTAAATACTGTTGAATGAATGGCATGTGAACAGTGCTACCCAGAAGACTGAATGAATCTTTAATGCCCGGTTCCTGTTTCAGAGCAAGGAGTTGTATTCCTATTCTTTATGTGAAACTATGTGGATGCTGTGTAGCTCAGCAGTAGCACCATGGGTCTGGGCTGCCTCAACCAGTATCATTTGCTTGGGTGACTAAGAAGATTCCTACTGCTTAGCTTATCCAGGAATAAGGAGAGTCATAAATGCAGTCTTCTAAACCTGTGGGGCTGGGATTCAAAGTGCCTTTGGAGCTGGGATTCAAGGTCCCTGTGACTTTAAACTGAAATCCTGAGGGAGACAGTGAACCCTCACAGTCCTGGAGAGCCCTTTGAGCTTATTCTATGGAGGTAAAAGTTCTTACCTTTTTGGTTGTGTCATCTTGCAAGGAGTTCCTGGAATTTCCAGGGCATCTGTCTATTAGATTGTGCCCCAGGAAAAGCTGACAGACAGTTTATTGTCCTATTTAAGAGCTGAGGATCTACAACCAGACCACCTTGTTGAAATCTTGGTATGGTCATTTCCCTTGTGTGTGGTCTTCAGCAAATTCCTTATTTTGTTTCTTAGTTACCTCATCTTTAAAATGAAAATAAAATAGTACCTAATTTATAGCCTCATTTGTGGATTATTATAGGCAAAGGGCTTAGAACATGCTTAGCACGTAGTACCAACGTTCAGTAAATATTAACATTTACATATTTGATACAAAGAATATTCATACCTCTTTTACTCATTTTCATTCTATTGTGCTTTCCTGAGGAAGATGAAGTTATAGAGATGCAGCTGATGTCCTGGGGATTTTATAAAGGCCCACCTATGCCCATGGAGGTGTGTTGAGCATATGATGGCACATCACATCAGCTTCTAATGGTGTCATCCATCACCATGTGTCAGGTGGAAAACAGGTGGAGAACTTTAGCTCTCTAGAGCTCTAATTATCCTCAAAGCAGGTCATGCTCAATTTGACACTGTCATGATTTTTAATATTTGAAAATTCCAGAGTTGCTACTCTGGATGTAATCCTTTCTTTTCTTCTTTTCTCCTGCTTTTACTTATACAGTTAGGTGAATATGATGCTCCACTTCCTACACAGATACCCAAATAGCTCTGACTGCTGAAATATTGGTATCTTACTGTCAGCACATAACTTGTTGCTATGTTATTGAAATTTTCACTGTTTTGAAATTTTCACTGCTAACTGGGTTTGAATCCCAGCTCTCCCAAGCCTCAATTTTCTTTCATTTGCCAAATGGGATGAAAGTATCCACTTCATAGGATTGTTGTGAGGATTAGTAATGAATACAAAACACTTAACATAGTACCTGAAATGTAATATTAGTTGTAAGTTGACCTATCTATCATCGTCGTTGTCTCCATCATTATCCTATATTTCAAATCAGCAATGAAATACAGACTACACTATTCCCATTTCTGCTTAGAATTGTGAGTCTAAATGAAATGTAGCAGTTTCTTGCTTGAAATATGCTGTAAACCTTCCAATTGCAGTCAAGATTTTACTACCTTCTAGGGTATACAGGGATGGTGGAACATAGTGAACCTTGAGATTTGGCTTTCCTATCTTTGTATTCTAGCCTTTCTACCCTAATGTAGTAACCTAGATTTCTATTACATGCTCCCCTTGATGCCTCCTCCAATAAAACTGCAATAATGTAATTTGTACACTGTTCTTGAATTGAAGACAGAATTAGGAGGTACATCCAGTACGTTGGGTAGCAAAGTTCTGAAATGATCTCTGAGGTAATTATAATTACTTTCATAATAACATGCAAAAGTTTATGTATAACTACAAGTTATCATCCCAGCTTTGTGACATTTATTTTTCTTTGACTTGCAAAACATCCCTCTATGAGAGATGGTATTATCTACCATTTACAGATCAGGAAAACAAGGCTCAGAAAGGTCAAATAATTTGCCGAAGGTTGCACACCTTAGTGACACACAGGGTTGATTCACTCTATGGTTTTTTTTCCTTTTTGCTCAAAATTAGAAAGTTGAATTCCAAAATTAGGGTCAAAATTTTTCCAATAAAAACTTTATAAACGGTACAACTGAAAAAAGAGAATGGATACAGTGGCTCACACCTGTAATCCCAACACTTTGAGAGACCAAGACAGGAAAATCACTTGAGCCCAGGAGTTTAAGATCAGCCTAGGCAATATAGTGAAACCTCATGTCTACAGAAAATTTAAAAATTAGCCAAACTTGGTGGTGCACGTCTGTAGTCCTAGTTGAGGCTGAGGTGGGACGATTGTTTGAGCTTAGGAAGCAGAGGTTGCAGTGAACCATGATAGCACCACTGCACTCCAGCCTGGGCGACAGAATGAGACCCTGTCTCAAAAAAGAAAAAAAAAAATTAGCCAAAGAAGGTAAACAGGCAGAAAGAAGATAAGAAGAAAGTTAATAAATGTGGAACATAAAAGATAGGATGGAAACAAGTTTATTCAAGTATCTCTGGTAAAGAAACAATTCATATAAGGCCGTTTGATGGAGGATATTTTTATTTTTGGGGGGTAGTGTGAAGTTTTCATTTGAGACTCAGAATTCAAACTTGAAACTATAGAAGAGTGGATGAAGAGTATATTAGCAGTTGAAAGCAAAATGTAGAAATAGAAACATCATGTGTATTTAACAGAAAACAATGATCAACATGAAATGTTGAAGATATATGTGCCAAGTGATAGTTGTGGTCCAGAGAAGGCAAATTGCACATATTCTTTGGTACATGGAGTGAAGATTCAGATAGGCATTCTGGAGTTATTATTTCCTGGGTTAGTTGCCATAGTATTATATCTTTCTGGAAATGAGATGCCAGTGTGAGACTTCTTTTATTTGGAATGTTTAAGCAGGGGACAAGGAGGGAAACACTGAATAGCTACTGCAACTATCTGAGGAAGTATTGTAATACACTAAAAGTTCAGATTCAAATTTCATTAGCTGCATGTTAGCGTGTCATATGTGTCACTCTGTGGGTTTACCTTTTACCTATGAAACCCAAATTGATAATTAAACATTTTCACATGTTTAAACTTCTACAAGGGCCTCAAGTTTTGTACCTTCATTTTACCCATGATCCAGTTGCATATACTTTTCAAATTGTTTTTATTTTTTTGAGACAGGATCTTGCCCTGTTGCCCAGGCTGGAGTGTAATGATGCTATCATGAGTTACTGCAGCTTTGACCTCCTGGGCTCAAGCAATCCTCCTGCTTCCGCCCCACAAGTAGCTGGGACCACAGGCGTGTACCACCGTGCTCAGCTAGTTTTAGCTATATGTAATTAGTACATACTAAGTATACCCACTTGCTAATATTCACTTTAACAGGACAAAACTGGCCTTACCTCCCCTCCTTACCAACCAGCTCTCCTGTGATTTCTAGATTTGTCAAGAAGGCTGTCATTCACATAGCTGCCCAGATACCAAAATGCTGAGGTCACCTTTTATTCATTGAGTGCTTCAACTTTATATCTAATCAAGTGTGGTAGTTCTTCCTTTGGAATATATAGCTTGTTCCTTTCCCTTCACTGTCACTATTTTATTTATTAATTTTTAATTTTTTTTGCTATAGAGGAAAAAAATTTTTTTTGCTTGTTTTTTGGGAATTCTCATAACTTCTTCAAGTAATTTCGTAATTCTCATAACTTCTTCAAGTAATTTCAACATTTTCCTGGGTAGTGATTTTTAAATTTTGCTTAATTTAGTTATGTAACCTTAGTTTGGCTGCTAGGTGTGTCACTGGAGAGTTACTTCCCTATTGGAGATGTGATTCTCAGTTCTGCTAAAAGAGGAGATCATACACATTAGTTAGGATTGTCATAAAAGGAGTTGAAAACATCAGCTGTTAACAAATCACTTTTCTTATGTGATTGTTTTGAATTTGAACAACAATTCCATCTGTTTTGCCTTGAATAAAAGGTAAGATATGCATTAAGACAAATATTTGTAACCTAGGGTGAGGGAATTCATACCCTACAAAATTATTTCAGAAGCAGACTAATTATGTTTACACCTGGATAGTGAACATCCAGTCTTTTGAGAGAGTAAAGCATCAGATAACTTACCATTTAAAAAATGTATTGATGTGTCTGTTTCCAGGAAGAGGGAATTTAATAATTTATTAATTTAAGGGAGCAAGTATTTTTGTAGAAAAGATTATCTGGATTATAATCAGGCCTTAATGGCAGTTTTCTTGTGAGGACTACTAGAAGGAGGGAGATAATTTCTGTTGGAGATGTATTCTATGTTGAGAGCACAGAAATAGTTCAGAAATGCATTAGGAATGTTTACAAACTTATATGTCTGCATTTTATGGAGTTAACAAACTTACTGTGTCTTGTTTAAATAGATTTTTTAAAAATTATGGATATACAATGATTGTATAGATTCTTTAAAGATCTTTGGTAAGAGCATCCCTCTCCATCTGCAGATTCCAATATATTTCTGTTATGCGACAGCCTACCTATACTTGCCTTTTCATTGAGGTATTAATGAGGCATGAGTTTGCAGTTCAGTAGGAATCTAAACATAATGGTGTCCTGGGAATATCCTCTTGCACATGGTCTGATGTAACGGATGACCAACTGTGGGACATGGGGAAAGCAACACTTCTCTCTTGGCTTCATTTCTCACTCTGTCATTAAACCAAGGGCCCTTCTGTCTCTGAGTCTTCAGATTTTGATGCCACCAAAATCCCTTCTGAGCTCCTCATGGAGAGGAGGTGTTTGTTCCGTAGCCCTTTCTGTTTTTTTAATGTAGTCCTTGTTCTGATGGGTATGAACAAAGTCAGCCTAAATGTTTTGGGGTTTTGGAAATTTTTTTTCCTCTGATTATAATTCAGTGACTTAAAGAAATACTGAACTTATGATCATAATGTTAGTAGCTTTGTGCTACTAACAGCATTTTAACAAAAAAGCAGAATTGTTTCCAAATTAGAAATCTATGAAAATTGAAATGTTGATGAAGTTGTTGTACATAGAGCCATTCTTAGGAATATATGGTATGCTCATTCTAATAGTAACTTCAGTATAAGAGGTAATTAAGAACAAGGACGTTGGAGGTGTACTTCCTGGGTCCACATCTGGTTCTGCCATTTGCTTGTTTTGTGACTTTGGACAAGTTATAATAACTACTAAATAGATTTTCTGAGGAATAAATGCCTGGCCTATAGTTCTATATATGTTTAACTGCATTTATTATTTTTACATTCCAGGAGTTAGCACCTCCTATAATAGCTCCATTAATCCTAATAGTAGTTCTTTGAAAGTAGTACCATTTTTATTTTCATGAAGAGACCAAGACTCAGAGAAGTTAAATAATTGACCCAAGGTCATGTATAAAATGGGTGCTAGATTCAAACCAGGTTTATCTGACTCATTCCAAAACTCAGACTCCTTCCTTCTTCATATATTCTTCCCCAAGCCAGGTCCTTTGGAAATTCTCAGTGCTGTTAACTAGTCAGGAGGGAGTTGGTGTTAGAAGACCAAAGGCTCAGATAGCATCTAAATAAGTGCCTTTGTTAATCACCATGAGAGAATGATATGACTCTTCTTCTCTTTAGAAATGTGCCTTTCAGACTTCAGGGTTTTCCATGAACTATTTTCACACAGTGTGACTTCCTTTTGTCTGTCTGCTGTCTCTACAGAATGAGGCAGCTTTGGCACCTAGCCTTCCTTATTACAGTGGCCTCAAGAAGTATCTGGGCTGGGTTAGAAAAAAGACTCCTTTGCCTTATCTCTGTCCTTACTTTTAGAGAGTGAAAATTGTAATACACAAAATAATTACAATGAAGTTAACAACCAGAGCATTCCCCATAGCTCTTTTTATTTCTCAGAAATTTATTTAATATTTAGCTATCTGACATTTTAATCCGAAGATTAGTCCTTGGATTTTTTGCTGGAAAGTTAGAATGGCTGCAGAGTAAAACAGCATCATTGTCTTCTATTTGCAAAACTTTAAAGTACATTTGTTTTAACCACCTCTAACTGTTTTTTTTTTTCACTTGAAAATTCTTTAGCAGAAGTAATGACACACAAATAGGCTTCTGTCATTACCCAACTTCCTTATGACACTATTATACTTATTGCTGAATAATAGTAATCAGGATGGTGTTGGGCGAAGGCATTTCACATTTTGAATCTGAGAAGATTTTAGATTGACCCTAGTTGCTGAATTAACTCAGTAATTCGGGAAAGTATCTTATACATGGGTTCCAAGTAGTATAAATATTAAAAAGTTAATTGCATATGCTCTCAGAAATTCTGTAAGTACTCCTTAGCCTTTATTTCATAGATGAACAGTGAAGACAGTGGTAAGGGAATTTTATCAAGTTTATTTGTTAAAAGTCCTGGGGGCAGACTGTTTACTTAGAGCCAGATGATCTGTCACAACTACTCAACTCTGTTGACAGAGCAAAAGCAGCCATAGGCAGCTTGTAACCAAATGGGTGCGACTGCTTAAATAAAACTTTATGTATGCAGGCTTAGTTTGAGAATCCTAAATGGATCTGGTGGAGGGCCCAGTGAAGGCAATTGGCATACATGTTGATGAAAACGGTTGTTTAAGCTTCTGGCAAATTTGAATGCTAACTTATAAAGGAATCAATAGGGTTTATCTGAAAATAGAAGCAGTAGTTTGAAATATCACAACACTAAGGACCAGTCTCACAAGGAGTTCTGTTTCCAAAATAGCATAATTTTGTTCCTCATGTATGCTTAATAGAGTAATGCATAATGTATTATTAATTTGGAAACTATTATTTGTCCATAGCTACATGTGCAGATTTTCAGTTTTCTTTGTACATTTAAAAATGATAAATGGAAAGTACAATACGGTTCAAGGGAGGAACTCCCCAATACTTAAGTAGTTATTTGCCAAATCACATTTTGGGTTGTTTCTATTTTTAACTGACATACTGACTTAAGTTTGCCAAAACCTGATTGCATTCGGAAGGAATATGGCATTGTTGCTATTTTCTCTGCATGAGAACATCTAAAACAGGTGGCTGGCAGCAGGGAAGGAGTGAAGGTAAAGGACAAAAATATAATAGTTTATGAGCTTGTATTTTTTTTTCACTAAATTTCAGATTTAGCTAGGTTATGTTTTGTTTCACTCTGATCTTTAGAATACTTAATTTATTTTCTACATTCCATACCCTCCCTCAAGTAAATAAGGGAAATCCCACTATATTACAATTAGTATTGAATTCACATTTTTATTATTGAGGCATAATTGTAAATCATTTTGTTAGAGTTTAATCTTTTGATTCAAGTTGACTAGTGTTTTTATTTACAGTCTATATTTCACAATGTTTTATCCCTAGTATGTTTCCATGAATGGGTAGTTTGATTTTTAGAGCTAGAGAGAATTACTGACTTGAGGTGCACCAGGCAGCTTAGAAACATTTTTAAATAGTGACTTTGTAATTGCTACATCTTAGAGCTTAAGAAACAGAAGAGTTTAGATTGACCAAAGTTATTCTAAAAAGCAAACCAAGACTCACGTGAGTATTTTATATTAGATCACGTTTCTGTGCTTTTATTAGAACCATTGATTGGGTAGAATTTCTAAATCTAGTAAGATTATTATAAAAATGATGTCATATATGGGGATGATGCCAGTTTGAGGCCACAACTGGGTATAGTCTTGGGTAGTGTTTTTCTAAAAGCTTCCTTTTTGTTTTTCACACTAATAGCATAAGGATGTCATGCAGTCCCCAATTTGAATCCCTAGCGGGAAGATTTTGAACAGAGCTCTGGCAACTAGGGTTATCACATTTTTCTGTATCCTTTAACAGTTATCCTACTTAAAATGATCAAAGGAACATGGAGTCAGATGTTGCAAGTTTTATCTCTGATGTTTCTTCTCAAGGCAGATTTCCTATTGCAGTGTGGATATTATTCTCTACTTAAAATAATGATATAAATTGGCTGGCCATGGTGGCTCACACCTGTAATCCCAGCACTTTGGGAGGCAGAGATGGGTGGATCACCTGAGGTCAGGAGTTTGAGACCAGCCTAACCAATATGGTGAAATGCCGTCTCTACTAAAAATACAAAATTAGCTGGGCGTGGTGGTGAGCGCCTATAATCTCAGCTACTCGGGAGGCTGAGACAGGAGACTTGCTTGAACCCAGGTGGTGGAGGTTTCAGTGAGCCAAGATAGTGCCTCTGCGCTCCAGCCTGAGTGACAGAGCAAGACTCCGTCTCAAAAAATAAATAATGATATAAACTGATTTCATATTTCAACATTTTGATCATTCAGAAACTGATGTATGGATATATTTTCAAAGTAGATACAATAAACATTTTAAGAAAAGTTCTTTTTTTCCTTTGTTTTAGTAATATTCATAAAAGCTCATTTTTGGGGTCAGCTTGATTCATTGAGCCCTGTATGGAAAAACTTCCTTCTGTACTTAATCTCATTTGGATTCCTCTTTAAGAAGCTAATAGCCATATTCCAAATGTGCATAAAACTGTCAAGTTAATAGGAAGAATACTGAAAATTCTTAGACAAAATAGAAGAAAAAGAAGAGAAAGACAAATGACTGTGCTCTAGGAGGAACACAGAATTGGGAACTAATGACTATTTTAGTACCTATAATGTGGCAGGCATTCCCTAGTTTTGGAATTGACGGTACCCTCTGGGAAGTTTGATAGATGTGTGCATGAAAGAGGGAGCCTAATGCAGATTTGGTGTGGGTTAAGGAGGGATGTATTGAAGGGCCCAAGAGGAAGGATGTCAGGAAATATTTCGAAGTGAAGAACTTGAGCCTTACCTAGCCACACAAGGCGAAAGAATATTAGGGCAAAAGAATGAACCAAGATACGGAAGTATGAGACGTTAAACACTGGGGATCTATAGATATTCAGTAGAAATGATTGGTGAATGAGGAAATGGAAAGTAGTATGGTGAAGGATGAGATTGGAAAGGATTGTTAGGTATCAGATGCTATAGGCTTTATGTTACCAGGCTATCAAGTCAGAACTTTGCCCTGATGGTGGCAGGGAATCCCTGAACGAAGCTCTGATTTATTAGCTGTTTCTATTAACCATTCTTGCCCCACTAAAGTTAGAGAGAGAGAGAGGAGAGAGAGAGAGAGAGAGAGAAAGAGAGAGAGAGAGAGAGACATGGAGGGAGTGTGAGAGAGGGAGAGAGAATGACACGAATGGAGTCTAGCTTGAAACTTTTCTGTGAGTTTTAATTTTACAAGGATTTTATATTTGGTATATTGTATCTAAAGGCAGAGAAAATATGAAGGTTATCTAAAAACCCATTAGAATTTTTAAAATGCTTAACTCTGGTTTTATTCCAAATTTTGGCAAAGCATCTAATTTCTTTTAGTCCCACTTCCAGGTCAAATACAATTAGGTTCTTAGATTCTTGTTTTTTCCCTATTCCTTTTTCTCATAGTGGCTTTTGGGGATATTATGGTGTGCTTTGTGGGTGGGGGTAGAGGTGGGAGTACCTGGAGAAGGCAAGCAGGCAAGCTAATTGCCATCAAAGCAACAATAACAGCTAAATGAGTACTTCTGAAATTGCTCCTTCTAGGGTGTTTTTGGAGAAAATGTCGGGAGAGTAGAGTGTTGTAATTCTGAAAGATGATTTCCTGGTGGCACTCTCTAACCTGGATGGATAAAAGGGACGCTGTGCCTTACAAGTGAATCCTTTCAGTTTATTCAATGAACTGAATTTGTAATAGAAAGGACGAAGTTTGTTGGTGATGTCAAATTTAGCTCTTCTTTACTATTCTTAGTTATTGCTTTATTCTTTTTAAGAAAAAGAAATTTTTTTAATAAGACAGGATCTCACTGTGTTGCCCAAGCTGAAGTGCAGTGGCTATTCATAGGCGCCATCATAGTCGCTGTAGCCATTAACTCCTGGCCTCGAGCAGTGCTCTCGCCTCAGTCTCCTGCGTAGCTTGAACTACAAGTACATATAATTGCATCTGGTCATTGCCTTGTTCTTTATGGGTCAATTATGTCATGCTAAGTTGGTTTTCTTGCTTCCATTGTCTCCCAACTGAAGTCCTAGATTATCTTGTCATATTATTAACCTTTTAAGATTAATCACATTTTAACATGATTTTTAGCAAGTTACTCCCATACTCCCTTATTTAAAAATCCATAATAGCATTTTGCTGTTCGGGTTCCACAGAACCTCTGGGATATTTTCTGTGAAGAGGGAGAACAGGGTTTGGAAAGTGCTGGGGAACCAAGGCTGACCTAATAAGGCAAATCATATTATTAGCTCATATTGTCTAAATAAAACTTCTTTTACCTGGCATTTATACTCTACTCTGAAATTACCTTCAGAATAAGTCCCTCCTAAAAGACTGTATGTTAAATGTAGATAGTTTTGGGTTGGTGAAAGTGGTATACCAGGGTTTCCAGCAACACACTTACCTATCTGCCATTTGGGAGAGAGGTGGATGCTTGTCAAGTTGTTGCATAATAACTGATTTTTGCCCAGGCATGGTGGCTTACTTCTATAGTCCCTGCAATTTGGGAGGCTAAGGTGGGTGGATTACTTGAGCCCAGGAGTTTAAGACCAGCCTGGGCAACATATGAAACCCCATCTCTACAAAAAATACAAAAATTAACCAGGCATAGTGGCGCATGCCTGTGCTCCCAGCTGCTTGGGAAGCTGAGGTAAGAGCATCACTTGAGCCTAGGAGGTCAAGGCTGCAGTGAGCTGTGATCATGCCACTGCATTCCAGCCTGGGTGGCAGAGTAAGAACCTGTTTCAGAAACTTAAAAAAACTGATTTTCTCATATCTTTTTGACAGTGGACCATGTGCATAATAAGCAGAAAGAGGAATAAAAAGGGATCTTGCCTTTAAAAATCAGTTATGTCCAGCCTCGTAACACTGCACTGATCAGTACCACCAGAGTATTCAGTGCTCAGTGGTGATTCTAATTGTCTGGCAGGTTTTCAGGTACGCCAGTGGCATGACCTAACCATCAGCCTGTATTGTTACATAACCAACCTGTATTGCCAGGGCAGGTCATACTATTGACCAATTCTGACTCCCAGGGCAATATTGATTTGCTTTTGGTGGAAGAAAAGGAATGAAAATATTCTTGAAAATCAGTACGTCAAAGAATATAACAAAGACCAAGGGAGCTTAAAAAAAAAAAAAACAAAAACAAAAACAAAAAAACCCCAAAAAACAAAAAACAAACAAAATAAAACAAGACAAAACTAAGTTTATTTGCTAGGTCAGGAAGTATAGTAAGGAATTTACATTTGCCAGATAAGGAAATATTGTAAGGAAATTTACTGAGTAATTGTTGAGGAAGAAAAATCTCATTTTTAGTACTAGGAAAGAACAGGGGTTGGAGTAGGGTTTGGGTAGTTATCCTAATTAAGGATTGAAAACCAGCATTCTGGATAGGATGGCATGAGTTCATAGATTAGTTAAAATAAGTCCCATTCTAGTGAAACAGCATTTAGTTTTGGTATCTTGTAGACAAGTCCTACTATAAATGGAAAAGTTTCCTGCTACAAGGGTTTCTGGCCCCTTTTCTAAAGCTCATTCCATCTCTTATGAAAGTCTTGGACGTTGGACCTAACCAGTCCTCTTAAGGGCCCCTATTGGTGCAGTCTAATGTTGCATGGGCCCTTGGGTTGGCAGCAAACAGTTCTTACTCTAGATATACACTCCTAGAATATTTATAGCAAGCCCCTGAATCTGTACTTACCGGGTGTGGGGAACCCTGGCCTAGTATGTCCAGTTAGAAAATGGCTTCCCTCCATGTATACCATTGTTCCCAGAGGGTATAGAATTGTAAGTATGAGGCTGTTTGATAAGTGTTATATTTGTTACATTGTATACAATTTGGGATTTGTATATCTTTCTAGATGGTTTCTTTAGATTTAAAGACTTAAAGTCTCATTTTATTCTTCAGTGAGCTCTTCAAAAGCGATTCACGTTCTCTTATGACTTTTTAGTTTAATAGAGAACGCTAATTCAGGACCACTCAGAAAGACTGCTAGATAATTTTGCTCCTTATGGGAAGGTCTTGCTGTGGACATCCCCAGATTTTTGAGTTTCTATTTGAAATGCATGGCACTCAACTACTTTTATTTCATTGGAGAAAATGTATAACCTCAGATTTTCAGCACTATTTGTAGGTTGTCTTTTTCTTCTTTCTTGTTACCTAAGTGAGCACATTTATTACCAATATAACTTGAAATCCCACTGGAGAGGATTGCAGTGCATTTAGGCAATCCCATTTCAGCAGATATAGCTCTTTAAAAACAAACCAGTTAAAGACAGCCTCAGCTGAGCCACAGATGTTTCTTGCAAAGCAAGGAAAGATGGGAGTGATGAGCAAAATCCTCGGACTTACACGCTCCATCTCAACAAACATGTTTGTGCTTGGCTAAGGACAGGCTGATTACCTCTTTTATATAAATGATATATGAATGAATCCAACACAATTCTTGGTAGCAGAGGTTGAGGGTCTTTTTGCAGTTTGACTCAGATTTCATCTTCAGGATTATTTAATAACATTTCCAATGATCATGATTTATTTGCTTTCCAATTGAGTTTTTCACATGTCTATTTTCTGAGGCCAAAGAGAATTGACAATGTGATTTTTAAAAGGATTCATTTCAGCATATAAATATGCAATTATATTGACCTTCCAAAAACCATCAAGGCACAAAATGTTATTACAAAGTTTTAGCATATAGTAGAGCTAAAATGTGTTAGAGTTTCAGCAAATATTTTATTTTCCATTGTCTTCAAAATGTAACAGATAAACTCGAATTAAATATAATTTGTAATATGTAAATAATACCTTGAAATAGCAAGATTCTTGGCAGCTAGACTATTGAATTTTGTACTCTGTAAGAAGAAAGAATTTTTGAGGATCATTTCATTTAGCCTTTCCTTATGACTTCCACTGTCCATATATGTCAAAGAGAGGGAGATGATCTTTCAGTAGTTTGCTAAAGAAATGAGATGCTTCATAAAACTGTTACATGGTTGGCCTTTTCACAAGTGAAATAAGAGTTACAAAATGTTTGCTTGCTTTATTTTTATGGGACATATACATATAATATTGCTATACGGAGTCAGTGCAGACCTTAGAAACTTATAGTTTTAGGAAATATGATAGTCAGGCATAGTTTTCTTTTTAAACTCATGTGTAAAATAATAACATATTTAAATGATAGTCTAGTTGTTTGGTATGAAGGGGAGAGATCGCTGTTGGTCTTGACTTGCCCAGTCTCATAAGCATTGTTGCACTAGAAGAAAATATACCACATGTGGTTTTTACATGTCCAAGCTTAGTAAGTTTTATTAGGTAAAGTAAAGGAATTGGGCTGTATGGTGATTTTTGAATCAGCAAATGATACAGTAGATGAGATTCCGGAAGTTATTCCAGACACTAACCAGGTAAGAGTTGTAAATACAGTTATGCACTGAATTGCAAAGTTTTGATCAAAGAGGACCACATAAGAGTATAATATTGTAGGCTGGGCGCAGTGGCTCACACCTGTAATCCCAGCACTTTGGGAGGCTGAGGTGTGCAGATCACCTGAGGTCAGGAGATTGAGACCAGGCTGGCCAACATAGTGAAACCCCATCTCTACTAAAAATACAAAAATTAGCCAGTTATGGTGGTGCACGCCTGTAGTCGCAGCTACTCAGGAGGCCGAGGCAGGAGAATCTCTTGGACCTGCGAGGCGGAGGTTGTGGTGAGCTGAGATGGCGCCATTGCACTCCAGCCTGGGCAACAGGGCGAGACTCCATCCAAAAAAAAAAAAAAAGAACATATATCTTGTCTATGTTTTATTTGTAATTGTGTTTTATTTTATTTTTTTGAGACAGAGTCTCACTCTGTTGCCCAGGCTGGAATGCAGTGGCTCAATCACTGCTCACTGCAGACTTCACCTTTCTAGCTTAAGCAATCCTCCCACCTCAGCCTCCTGAGTAACTGGAACCACAGGCATGTGCTACCATGCCCAGCTAAGTTTTAAGACACTTTTTTGTAGAGATGGGGTCTCCTTATGTTTCCCAGGTTGGCCTCAAACTGGGCTCAAGTGATCCTCTCACCTTCGTCTCCCAAAGTGTTGGGATTACAGGCATGAGCCACTGCCCCCAGCCTCTTATCTGTGTATAGATACACCAATACCATTGTTATTGCCTACAGTATTTAGTACAGTAACGTGCTGTATAGGTTTGTAGCTTAGGAGCCATAGGCTATATCATGTAGCCTTTGGGTATAGTAGGCTATATGATCTAGGTTTGTGAATATAGTCTACGATGTTTGCACAATTAATAAATCACCTAATGATGAATTTCTCAGAATGTATTCCTGTTGATAAGAGATGTGTAACTGTAATACAACTTTTGTTTAAGGCATGGTCTCTTTCAAATAAAAAAGTAGAAAATATGTAAAAATATATTAAAAATTTCTTTTCAAATGGAACCATCTTTGTGAAGGATGCCTGTGTTTTTAAAATGAGAATTATATTTGCATTATAAAATATCCTTATTGTTTCAGAATTTATGTATATCGTAAGCCACTCTTTAAATTTTTCATTATGCTTATTAAATAATAAATAATATTCAATTTAGAAAACCAGAAAAGTATGTCTTCAAAATATGCTATGGGATATAGAGGGATTGAAAATGTTTCCAGAAAGAGGCTGTTCAGGACAAGAGAGGATGTTATTTTGGGACGTCAGACCTTCTCTTTGGAGAGAGGTGATATTTCCTTGGCCACAATATGAGGAGAAGAGTTCTGCCAGGGTAGGTATATTCTGAAGGACTGTTTTAGTAAAGAACCTCAAGAGCAGGTACTTTTCTGCTCCCCCCCCCAACTTCCTGGGAAATATAGAACAGGTATTAATTATTATTTTTATTTTTATTTTTTTTACTTTTTTGAGATGGAGTTTCATTCTTCTTCTCAGGCTGAAGTGCAATGGCACAGTCTCGGCTCACTGCAACCTCTGCCTGCCGGGGCCAAGCAAATCTCCTGTCTCAGCCTCCGAAGTAACAGTAGCTAGGATTACAGGCACCTGCTACCACGCCCAGCTAATTTTTGTATTTTTAGTAGAGTTGGGGTTTCACCATGTTTGCCAGGCTGGTCCCAAACTCCTGACCTCAGGCAATCTGCTCATCTCAGCCTCCCAAAGTCCTGGGATTACAGGTAGAGCAGGTAGTATTTACGTGAGAAGGAGTTTGGAGAAAGGTCAACTCTTCTCATAAATTTCCTTGTTTTCCCCATTTTCACTTTTTACTCTTCATTTAGCCAGGTCATTAACTTGTTTGTTAAATATTTGTTGTGTGCCTTTGTTAGGTATGTGGTAATTTTTTTATTCATGCTTCAAGTTGTCTGACTTTTGTAAGTGAACTGTACATTTTCTTTTTTGTTATATGTGTTCACAAAAGTTGGATAAAGCTTTTTTTTAATACATTCTGTTAAACTCATTTATTTTTATTATTACATTTGTTTTTAACTTATATTGGAGCTGAATGAATCCTTTTACTTCTGTTTCTAAGCGCTTAATCATTTTTTGATCATTTGGACCAAAGTGAGTTTAATGGAAATAGAATTTTGTGATAACTCTTAAGCCAACTGGCCACATCTTTGATTTCCCAAATCAGGGTCAGAAGTGTAATTACTAAATTATATTGTTTTCCTTAGATATTCAGATAGTCACAGTCATTGGGATAGTAGATGAAAGCATTAACTTAGACATCTACAACAGCTAGTACACCATGGAACTTCAGTGCTACACTGGCTTACTTTAACTGCATTGAGGCCATCTGGTCAGTTAGTGGGGTGTAGTGGCCAGCACAGAGGTTGTCAACTATAGGTTTGAATCTTTGCCACTTACTAGCTGACTGTGGCAAAGTTATTTTTAATATCAGTTCATCATCAGTAAGTTAGGGATGATAGTATCTGCCAAGTTAGATGGTTGTGAAAATTAACAATTTAGGTAAAGCACTTTGCCTTCTGCCTGAGATAGTATATAGGTGTTCAATAAATGGTAGATACTGTAACTATTTCTTAACATTTTCTTTGTATATATTTTCTGCTGAAATTCATGTTAGAGCTAATAACCAAGATAATTTACATGATTGTTTTAAGATTAGTGAAACTTTAAAAGCTTTTCTTAAAGTTAAAATATACCATGGTCTTTAATTTTTCTCCTCTTTTCTAAATTTTTACTTTAATATAAATACTAAAAAATCGGAGTGATTTTCTTTAATTTGTCCTTAGTAAGCACGTTATGCTTCTTGTTTGAGATTTTGTCACCTTGTAGAATTTTTCATTAGTATATAGCACAGCAGGGTTTTGTTTTTTTGGTTTAAAGATTGATCTTAATGAGATAGTGTTGAAATTAGATAAGCTTCTCTTGCTATTATTTATTCCTTCCATCTTTATTTTTAACTTTTTTTGCTCTGTCGCCAGGCTGGAGTGCAGTGGTGCCATCTCAGCTCACTGCAACCTCTGCCTCCCGGGTTCAAGTGATTCTCCTGCCTCAGCCTC
The DNA here is from genome assembly GCF_009761245.1 of Sapajus apella. Taxonomy (NCBI): domain Eukaryota; kingdom Metazoa; phylum Chordata; class Mammalia; order Primates; family Cebidae; genus Sapajus; species Sapajus apella. The sequence goes on from NW_022437108.1 coordinate 504,438, forward strand.
CTGAGTAGCTGGTACTACAGGCATGTGTCACCACGCCCAGCTAATTTTTGTATTTTTAGTAGAGACGGGGTTTCACCATGTTGGCCAGGATGGTCTTGATCTCTTTATTTTTAATGTTTTAATCTCTGAAACTCCTACAGGATGAATGAAAGACAATTTTTCTATCAGAAAGGAAATAGCCTAAAAAGATTGTTCTATCACCATTTACAAATTCAAAATTCTTATTATTGAAGCTACATATTTGTCCCTCTTTCAGCTATGTACTTGCTCCCGTATGGATTTTATAAAGACTCTGTCACCACCATAGCAATATTCTGAGTAACTCGATTTTAATGTACATATGTTTTATTGATGACTTTCAAAATAATTACCATACATTATTGAACATTTAATTATTAAGTTATAAAGATAACTTAGAAACTTTGATTTTACATTCTAGGTACATTTCTGTAATTAGAAAATTCTCTCATGGTATTCTATTTATAATTAATATACCAAGTAAAACTAATTAGAAGTACCTGAATCCCTTAGCAAAATCTGTAATTAGACATGCCATTTATAATTAACTGACTCTTCTCATTCTTGCCTTTTCCTATCCATTTGAATTAACCACTGTGTTCTTCCTTTAGTGATAGTTGTGTTCCTAAGACACTCATTAGAGTTTAGTGATCACTGTTTGTGGTATGTTATAGAGACTTATTTTATAGAAACTTTGCTTTTAAACTTTATTTAAAAACATTAAAATACTTGAATTATAGTCTCTATAAAGAATTATATGGAAGATTGGTTTTTTTTTTTTTTTTTTTTTTGCACGTGGTCAAGATAAGCATTTATTTTACCAAGCCCTGAAGGCAAACAAAGAGAATAGACAGACTTGACCATTTTTTCTCTCTAGTACTTTAGCATCTGGATTTTTCTTGCCAGCCTGATCACTGATCATTATCTGCATAGTTTTAACAGCATGCCCATTGACCCTGGGCGATTGATAGACCTGGTATATCTTCATTCATTATCTTGCCAAAGAATTAAAACCTGATAAGCTAGGCAGTGTCCTGTGCTTTGGCTATGAAAAGGCAGGAGTGATATTCAAAGCATTTACCAGTAAGTACAAAATAGGCACCAACAAGTTAACATGGCTGTAGCACTGGATCAGGGTCTTGAAGAACCCCTTCATCCTTTATGCTGTGTCAGGCTTTCTTGCTTTACCTGCTGGGTTGGAGTGGTGGTGGGTAGATTGGGCCATCAGTAGGCACCTTCGGACTGGTGGAGTTTGAGGCATTGACGCTTTACCAGACTACCTTACAGAAGTATTTTAGTACTTAAGTACAACCCTTCAGGCTCTGTTGGTGTGTACCAGCTCAATATTAGCTTTGCCAAGAGATGTTCAGTCATTGCCCATAGAGAGCTTACTGTTCTCTAACTGTAAGAGACAGAGTTATAGTTTGAGAGGTACTTGATGTAAGTAAATAAAATGAGCATAGGGGAAGATTGTGTACATCTTTTTTTGAAAAACCAGGGAGGACTTCTATGAGTAGAAATTTGCCAGACAGGTTTAAGGAGGAGATTCTAAACAAGTAGAGGGGAAAAATAACAATTTCAAACGCATATGGTCGTAAGAGAGCATAGTGGATTCAGAGATCAACAATTAGGAGCAAGAGAAGATGAAGCTTTTCTCTGACACTTGCTTTTTAAATTGGATAAATACATATTCAAATCACATTTATGTTTTTGAAATTGCTCCATTTTTGATAGATGTGTCAGTTCATTCTTGCACTGCTATAAAGAAATACCTGGGACTGGGTAATTTATAAAGAAAAGAAGTTTAATTGGCCATGGTTCCTCAAGTTGTATAGGAAGCATAATGCTAGCCATCTGCTAGACTTCTGGGGAGGCCTCAGGAAACTTCCAATCATGGCAGAAGGCCAAGGGGGAAGCAGGCATAGAGAGAAAGGAAGAAGGTGCTAAACCCTTTTAAACAACCAGATCCTGTGAGAACTCTATCATGAGAACAGCACTAGGGGATAGTGCTAAATCATTAGAAACTGCCCTCATGATCCAATCACCTCCCACCAGGCCCCATTTCCAACATCGGGGATAATAATTTGACATGAGATTTGGGTGGGGACTTGGATCCAAACCATATCAGTAGAGAACTGCTAGCCTGTGTGATACTTAGGTTCTTCAACTATATCTAAACTATTTTAGATACAGGGAAAGGGATAATAGGAATTTGTTATAGTTCAGGACTATACTAAACATTCACGGAGCAAGAGTGCAATTAAACCCTTGCTTCTGATTCACTGAGAGGCTTCTAATGAGCAAACACAGATCCAGACAGATTGAGGACAGTAGTTTTTTTAATGACATAAAACTGTTGCCCATTAGGCTTTTTGGCTGACATCATGAAACTAATTTTGCTTAATGGCTATGGAGGCCTACAAATTCCAATGTTCAGAAAATGCAGTAAATTACTGGCCTGTCAGATTCCTGTTGCGTGTCATCCTTTATCTGAATGGCAGCTTTTGTATCCACATTGTTAGGAGCAAGTATGTGGCCCCTTTAAGGTTGTATTTGTACATGCTTGAATAATTCAATTCAGAGCCAACTAAATATAGCAAAATCAACAACAGTAGAACAATGCATCTTCTTCTACTTGTGTAATTAGGGAACACATCTATGGATATCTCTTCTCATATCACAGAACTCTTGAAATAGGTCAAGCTTTCATAGTAGTGTAAGTTCTGCTTTTATTGCCAGAGTTGATACCTAATACCTTTGAAATGTAGTGAAATCATGGAGAGCAGAGAAAACATTTTCTTTATGACTGTTCAACTCAATGAATGATTTTAAAGTACCCACTATGTGCTACGAATTATATGAAGTATAAAGATGAATAAGTGATAGTTTTCTTTTCTGTTTTGTTTTTATTTTTATTTATTTATTTGGGACAGAGTCTCACTATCTCCCAGGCTGGAGTGCAGTGGCACGATCTCAGCTCACTGCAACCTCTACCTTGTTCAAGCGATTCTCCTGTCTCAGCCTCCCGAGAAGCTGGGATTACAGGCGTGTGCCACTACACCTGGCTAATTTTTGTAGTTTTAGTAGAGACAGTGTTTCACCTTGTTGGCCAGGCTGGTCTTGAACTCCAGACCTCAAGTGATCCTCCTGCTTCAGCTTCCTAAATTGCTGGGATTATAGGTGTGAGCCACCGTGCTTGACTTCTGTTGATCATTTATATGGTTTCCTCCCTCAAGCTGTATTTAGAAAAAAAAGGTCATGGTGGTGGTGGTGGTATGTGTGTAGTGTTTCAACAAAGGCTACAGTAAAGGTCTGAGTTACATATGAATAGATTATTTGCTTCAAAGATGGAAATAATTGTTTAAGTTTTTTGATGGCTTCACTTTTACAACACTTTCAATTAATGATCCTTATCTTCTCTCTACTTTCTATTATACTGCATAACTAAAGGAAGAATATTTTCAGTGAAATGTATATCATGTTCCAATATTATGAATTCAACAGGTATTTAGTTAGCATCTACTAGGCTTAAGGTTTGGAGTGAACCAGAATGTGAAAGGTTGCAATCCATAGAATAAAATTACTTAGTAAAAAGGAAACTAAAATAATGAACTTTTTACTTTCAGCCCTTTTGGTTTGATTAATGGTATGAAAATAACAGAATTCAGCCTTAAAGCCGCATAATTTATATTTGATTTTGCTGCCAGGCTGGAGTGCAATGGCACAATCTTGGCTCACTGCAACCTCTGCCTCCCTGGTTCAAGCCATTCCCCTACCTCAGCCTCCTGAGTAGCTGGGACTATAGGTGCATGCCATGATGCCCAGCTAATATTTTGTATTTTAGTAGAGACAGGGTTTTACCATATTGGCCAGGATGGTCTGTATCTCCTGATCTTGTGATCCACCTGCCTTGGCCTTCCAAATTACTGGGATTACAGGCATCAACCACCACACTCAGCCCGATGTGTTGGAATTTTATGTTCACAAAAGTTACCTGAAAACGTATGCTGAAGTAGACTGTCTACTTTGAATATCGATTACCTGATTAGCATATTAAATCTGTGGGTTTGGGTAAGATTCAAAATTATGGGACTTAAGAAATTAAGGGCATTCTCTGTGACATCTCTTGGTTAGAGGCAAATCTAGGAAAACAAAAAGATGAAAATTGCTACTATAGCAAATTATCCCTTTTGTAACAGGAGTAAAATTTTCAGTGCCCCAAAGGAAATAGCACTCAAATATGAATTTTCTCAGCAAGGCAATTTTACTTTCTGTGGAAAGGGTGCTTCTCAGAAGCCTGATTGTCATGAGAGCACATTGAATAAAGAAAAGCAGAAGCGTTTATCCCTGGTGCATTGGGTCCTTATTGCTGTGTCCTATCTCCATTGGCTGGAGCTGGACTGCACAATCTAGACTGATCTCAATTGGCTAAAAATGTAAAACTTTCCTAAATAGATAAATGGGCGATGGAGAACAAAAAAAGGAAGGGGGTTGTTTACGGGAAACTAGGAGAATAATAACATTTCCAAATAAGGAAGAGGCATAGGCTATAAGCCGAGAAATGCCTGGGTGTGTTTAGACATGTCTGAGCAGAACAAATAACTTGATTAAAATACTAGAACATAGAATACACTTATTCCCTTACTATGCTTAACAGCTACATAGGGCTTAACAAAGAGTTAACAGCAAAAAGCAAGGAAGCTTGAAGGAAGCTAGTTTTTAAAAGAGACGATTATTTCTAACGAGTATTACTTTAACAAAAAGGGAAACTTTTTTTGCATTTTAGGTTTTGGGGTACATGTGAAGAACATGCAAGATTTTTGCATAGGCACACACGTGGCAGTGTGATCTGCTGCCTTCTCCCCCATCACCCACATCTAGCACTTCTCCCCATGCTATCTCTCCCCAACTCCCCTCCCCCCGCTGTCCCTCCCCTATTTCCCCCCAACAGACCCCAGTGTGTAGTGCTCCCCTCCCTGTGTCCATGTGTTCTCATTGTTCAACACCCGCCTATGAGTGAGAACATGTGGTGTTTGATTTTCTGCACTTGTGTCAGTTTGCTGACAATGATGGTTTCCGGGTTCATCCATGTCCCTACAAAGGACACAAACTCATCGTTTTTTATGGCTGCATAATATTCCATGGTGTATATGTGCCACATTTTCCCTGTCCAGTCTATCATTGATGGGCATTTGAGTTGTTTCCAGGTCTTTGCTATTGTAAACAGTGCTGCAATGAACATTCGTGTGCACGTGTAAAAAGGGAAACTTTGAAGAGGAACTTTTTACTTTTCATGTAACTTTGCTCATTTTCCACTGCCTGGAACATCCCTTTTTCTTTTGTCTGCTCTTTTTCATATCTTACTCAAAGACTTTCCAAAAGTGTTACCTAAACATTTTCCCCAGAGGTGACATTTTACTCCTTGGAATTTTATAATATTTTATTTATTACAACTTTCAAGAATTTTAAAACTTTTTTTGTGTGTACCTGAGCTATGTTTCCTATTGGATTATAAGCTTCCTGAAGGTATCATGGATGTCAAATTGGGCCATGAAGGATGGAAGGAATTTGGACAGGAGGAAAAAGGAGGTCATGTCTATAGGAGAGAAACCACATAGACCAAGGTCCATAGGACAAAACAGGTGCTTTTTCAGGAATGCTAGTAGATTGATTTGCTTAGTTTAGAGAATATGTAAGTAGAGTAGAGGGAGATGAAGCTGGGAGAATAGGAAATGATCTTTGATGCTGAGTTAGTCAAATATGAAGGTTATCAGCACCTCACTTTTAGCTGATTAGTTGTGTGTAGCAAAGGCTCAGTGGAGAATTGGAGGAGAGTGCATTTACTCTACTGTACATCTTTTTTTTAATTCCCAGATTACTTCACCAAAGGAAAAGGGAGCCAATGTTGTGAGATAAAATGTGCTTTTGACCCAGGATACAGTAAACCTGGAAGACAGAAACCTATGGGCCATAGTCAGCACCTTTGCAATATCATGGGAAGAAAAGATGGTCTTAGTGCCTCCTTCCAGTTCTACTATACTGTGATGCCATGGCACACTTCAGATCTCTGGATAAGAGACACCACTAAGACCTGTTTTATCCATTTATAAGTTATTTATTCAGAAGTCAGCAGACCTCTCTAAAGATCCCCTTTAAACTTAAACTCTGTGGCAACATACTGCCTCTGTTGCATATTCTTGTTTGTTTATGGCCCTTTAAATATATAAAAACCATTCTTAGCTCATAGATCAGACAAAAACAGGCCCTGGGCTGGATTTGGCTCTCAGGCTACAGTTTGACCACTGATTTAGTTGATTAGGGTACTTGTTACTGCACTCATGATTTCCAGAATTTAGAAAACCAAGACCAACTTGGTGATGGTGTTTTCCCATCTGTCTGTATTTTCATTGACTACTCATAGGTTGTATTTTCTAAGGGTCAAGAAGCAAATACTTTTTAAGAACTCTCCATTTGCATTCCTGCATTCTTGATAATTTTGTGTTTCAGATTTTGTGCTACCTTTCTAAGTGCTGTGAATACTCCCTGGTGTCTGAGACTGTTTGTCTTTACTATCTGTACCCTGATTCACATACAAATATTTTCTGTGTTGTATTCTTAATGTCTGAGACTCTTTACTAGCTGTAACCTGATTAGCACACATTATTTTAGTACTTCTTAATGGTTATTAGTATAAATAATGCATTTCATTTGTATTTTATTGTAAATTATGAAGTTAATTTATACTTTTCGAATACATGTAAGTGCAAATGTCAAACCTGAGAAAGCAACATATTGTATAGTTGTAATTAAACATAGTGATTTAATTTCAGTGATCACTGGTTTAAAATCATTTCTGGAGCCGGACGCAGTGGCTCACGCCCATAATCCCAACACTTTGGGAGGCCAGAGTGGTTGGTGGATCATGAGGTCAGGAGATCGAGACCATCCTGGCCAACATGGTGAAACCCTGTCTCTAATAAAATACAAATATTAGCCGGGCGTGGTGGCATGCATTTGTAATTCCAACTACTTGGGAGGCTGAGGCAGAAGAATGGCTTGAACCTAGAAGGCGGAGGTTGCAGTGAGCTGTGATTGTGTCACTGCACTTCAGCCTGACAGCAGGGTGAGACTCCATCTCAAAAAATAAAAAAAATAAATCTGAATTACATTCTTCTATATATGTTCTTTCTCTTTTGCTTCATGTGTATTCCCTATAATGGAGTAGTTATGGCAGATATTTTTGTCATGAGAAGTTGTGTATACAGTCCTAATCCCTTGTCCCCAGTATTTTGAATTGCTACACTCACTACTGAACACAAAACAAATATTTTCTCACTGTATTTTTACTTGTGATTACAATTTGTTAATGATATGTGTTCAAAATTTCTATTTGCATATTTTTCTATAAATTTTTAGAGTTTTAAACACTCAGTGTTTTAAAGAATTAAAAGTTTTTACAACTGTAAAAATTTTAAGTAAATTTTTGATTTTTTAAGTAAATAAATGCTCAAAACTTATATCATTTTTAAATGAATAGTTACCAATATAGATTTTTACAAACACATTCACACATTGTAATACATTCAAAATATATGTTATATATTACACATTAAACACTGTAGAAAATGTAAGCTTATTTTCAGGAAGATTAGGTAAACAAATAATTATTAATGCAAACAGTTTGTATAGTCATCACTTACCTGTCATTTGCCAGTGTAAAGATTATAAAAAGATGTGGTTTACAGAGGATTGTCGATGCTTCCATATTCACTGGCAATAGTGATCACATGAAAGACCCATCTAGCTGAACCCTGGAGAAACATACCCAAGTTTGGAGGTATCCCTCTACCACTTAGAATGCTGTTTGTACATGGAGGCATATAATAAATATTGAATGAATAAATTATTAAAACCTCAAGCGTATTCTAGGCGTAAGCTCTGGTTCACATTAAAATACCACCAAATAAGCATAAAAATACATACTTAGAGTATTTTGAAAGTATGTAACTTAAGGAAAAATTAAAATTACCTATATAATATTTATGCAAAACAGAGTACTATTCACATTGTATGATTGTATGTATTTCTAGTCTTTTCTATGCAAATTTATGTGTTATATAATTCAAACTACCCAGTAGATCAGCATTTTCCTGTCATTAAGCATTTTCATTTTACTTTTAAAATACACTTTAGTAAAATGATTTATGTGCAGTACAGTTTGAGGGGTTTTGATTAATATGTATATCCTGTTGACAACCGCCATAATCAAGATATAGAACATTTTAATCATTCTTAAACGCTTCTCTTAAGCCCCTTTGCAGTCAATTCTTTGATACAACCTTTGGTTCCTGCGCTAACTCATCTGCTTTCTGTCACTGGAGATTAGTTTTACCTGTTCTAGAATCATATACATGAAAAAATTGAGCAGATACTACAGAGACTTCCTGTGTATGCCCTTTACACAGTTTCCTCTGTTAGACATCAAGCATCTTTGATAAGCAGTTTTAATGATTGCTTAATATTCTAACTTATTTAGCAAATCATACGTACCTTTAGTTTGCTTCTAGCTCTTTTTTTTTGAGATGGAGTCTCGTTCTGTCGCCAGGCTGGAGTGCAGTGGCGCAGTCTTGGCTCACTGCAAACTCCACCTCCCTGGTTCAAGCAATTTCCCTGCCTCAGCCTCCTGAGTAGCTGGGACTACAGGTGCACCACCATGTCTAGCTACTTTTTCGTATTTTAGTAGAGATAGGGTTTCACCATGTTGGCCAGGATGGTTTTGATCTGCTGACCTCATGACCTGCCCACCTTGGCCTTCCAAAGTTACAGGGATTACAGGCATGAGCCACCACACTTGGCCTTTCTAGTTCTTTAGAGTCATAAATGAGCTATGTATAAATCTGTTTGAATTTTTGATTATTTAGGACAGATTGCTAGAAGTTACTGAATCAAAGGTTTTTGAACTTTTTTTTGAGATGGAGTGTCATCTCACTCTGTTGCCCAGGCTGGAGTACAGTGGCACAATCAGCTCACTGCAACCTTCTCCTCTTGGGTTCAAGCAATTCTCATTCCTCACCCTCCCAAGTAGCTGAGACTACAGGCACTCACTACCAAGTCTGGCTAATTTTGTATTTTTAGTAGAGATGGGGGTTTCACCATCTTGGCCAGGCTGGTCTTGAACTCCTGACCTCGTGATCTACCCACCTTGGCCTTCCAAAGTACAGGGATTACAGGTGTCAGCCACTGTGCCCAGCTAGGATTTGAACTTTTTAAGCTTCTTGTTGCACGTTGCAAAATTGCTTTCCAGAAAGATTTTAACAATTGCTGGGCATGTGGATCACACCTTTAATCCCAGCACTTTGGGAAGCTGAGGCGTGTGGATTGCTTGAGCCCAGGAGTTGGAGACCAGTTTGGGTGGGCAACATGGCAAAACCCCATCTCTACAAAAAATAGAAAAATTAGCAGGGCTTCGTGGTGGTGGGCACCTGAGTACTCAGCTACTTCGATCCCAGCTACTCAGGATGCTGCAGTGGAAGGATTTTGCTTGAGCCTGGGAGATCTAGGTTGCAGTGAGCTGTGATTGCACCACTGTACTCCAGCCTAGGTGACAATAGCAAGATCCTGTCTCAAAAAAAAAAAAAAAAAAAAAAAAAACCCACCAAATTTGCCAATTTAAATTCCTATGAGCAGTGTGCAAAAATGCGTATTATGTTACATTATTATATATCATTATATTACATCATCACTTGTAGCTGTCAATATAGTCTAGATTGTGCTGTAGTAACAATCTTAAAAATCTCAGTCGCATAAACAACAAAGTTTATTTCTTGCTCATGTTACATGTCTAATACATATCAGCAGGGTTTCTTTTCTCTTCAGAGCCGTTTAGTGACTCCATAATGATTGCAGTAGCTGGGAGGTCTGTAAGTGGTGTACTTGGTCCTAAAGCTTACACCTCAAAATGTCTAACATCACATCTATGTACATTTCAGTGGCTAAAGCAAGTCGTGTGCCCACACCTAAGTTGAAAGAGGGCAATGAGGTCCAGTCTTACCATGAGTCTGGTAAGGAGAAGAACTGGAAGAGTGTTAATGACTATAATCTTATTTTAAAAACAATATTAATTTCATTGATCAAAGGTGGTATCTCATTTTAATTTGATTTTCTTTACCAATGTAGAGAACATTTTTATACTTAGACATTGGTTTTATTTAATTTACTCATTTGCTTACATTATTATAAACATGTGCTATTGGTTTACTTTTACATTTCCAGATTTTTAAATTCTGTATTTTCTATGAGGTTGGGTAATCATGATATAGCGAGTGTAAACTTAAGAAAATACTTTCTTTTGAATTATTGAGTTGATGAAGGAAATTGATATTTTTCTCCTGTTAATGTAGTATATGTTTTGATATACTTTTTTTCTTTTTTTTTTTGAGACGAAGTCTCTTTCTGTTGCCCATACTGGAGTGCAGTGGTGTTACCTCGGCTCCTGCAACCGAGGGTTGAAGCAATTCTCCTACCTCAGCCTCCCGAGTAGCTGGCACTACAGGTGTGTGCCACCACACCTGGCTAATTTTTTGGATTTTTAGTAGCGATAGGGTTTCCCCATGTTGACCAGGCTGCTCTCAAACTTCTGACCTCAGGTTATCTGTCCGCCTTGGCCTTCCAGAAGTACTGGGATTACAGGCGTGAGCCATCTTGCCCAGCCTGTTTTGATATACTTTTAATATCAACATTAATCAAAGGCAATAGAAAATCCAGGAGAATTTCTTAATTCTTGAAATTCTACAGATACCTAAAGAACAGCTTGAACATAAAAATTTAGTAGGTAAATGATCAAGTTAGGGCTTTATTGAAAGAATTAAATTTCCTACTCAGATTCAACCATATTGACCATGTCTTTTTCTGTTTGTTTTTTTAAATTCAGGTATCTGCCCAAACTGGAACTTATGCTGTAGTCATTTCTTTGTGGTTTATCTAAAAACCAAAGGTGAGATAATTTATGAATGCATTTGCCTTTTAATACATGTTTTATAATGAGAAAGAATTGTGTCTGAAAAAATTTAAGGCAATACCAAATGTGTTTTCTTCTGAGTGTTTTAATAGGAAATAAACATTTATTATAAAACTACATATATAGTTTGCTTTTAGTTTATAGGACATTTGAAATAAATGAAACTTGTTCTAGGGATAAAATATTTTAGGGTGAATTTTTTCATTATCATTAATACTCAAAGATGAAATTCATACTACTATTCTCTGATACACTTGAGAATATATTGGCATTATAATGTCATATTCTTGAAGACATATTTTCCATTAGTTAAGTCATAGATTAAAACAACCGCTAACTATTTTAATGGGTCAGTTATTAAGAGTTTTCTACCACTGCTCTCTTGGACATGACGACTTTCTGTAGTTCCCTGTTTGGGAGCCCATATAATAAGGATATATACACATCAGTATGTTAATAGTTGGCTTCTATAGAAAGCTTTCCTTTTATAGAAAGCTTCTATAGATAGCATTCCACTCTAAAGATAGGATCTTAGCCCTTTCCTGTTTCTTACCTGTCTTGGCTCAAGTCCTCTTCTTGTTAAAATTTTTCTGAATGGACCATTGTAAGTCTCTCATCTGATCTTTCCACCTTGAGTCTGACTGCTCTCTAAGACATTTTTATCATTGTCAACAGATTTTTTTTTTCTTTAAAAAAATCTCAGCATGTCAATCTACTACTGTGAGTCCTTTAGTACCTACATTCCTTAAGGATTATTTTACAAACTCCCTTACCAAGCAATAGTGCTCTAAATATGATACAAACACTGACATCGTGTATTCATGTCATATCTTTACTGAGAAATAATTCCTATGCTATAAATTCCACCCATTTAAAGTGTAAAATTTAATAGTTTTTATTATATTTGCAGAGATGTGCAACCATCACTATAATCTAGTTTCGGAATATTTTCATCACCCCCTTTTTTCTTTTTTGAGATGGAATCACTTTTTCACCCAGGCTGGAGTGCAGTGGCGCGGTCTTGGCTCACTGCAGCCTCTGCCTCCCAGGCTCAAGCGATTCTCCTGCCTCAGCCTCCTGGGTAGCTGGGATTACAGATGTATGCCACCATGCCTGGCTAATTTTTGTATTTTTAGTAGAGACAGGTCTTCCCTATGTTGTCCAGGCTGGTCTCAACCTCCTGACCTCAAGTGGTCCTCCCACCTCAGCCTCATTGCTGGGATTACAGGTGTCAGCCACCTGCCTGGCCTTTCATCATTTTTGAAAGTACTCATTAGCAGTCTCCACTCATTCCTCCCTCCCCTTAGCTACTAATTTACTTTCTTCCTATTCTGTACATTTTATGTAAATGGAGTTGCACAGTGTGTTGTCTTTTGTGACTAATTTCTTTCATTTAGCATAAAGTTTTTAAGCTTCATCCATGTTGTAGCGTGGATGAACCTTGATTCCTTTTTATGGCTGAAAAATATTCCTTTGTTTGTGTCAGTAGCTGATCTGGGAACACAGAGCTGAGTGACTTTAGTCACTTACTGAATTAGGATAAGCAAGAAGTTAAACCTGAGGAAGTGCAGGCTTCCTCCTCTCAGGTGGATCAGCACAGAGGTGGGAGTTTCCACAATGTCGAGGGAACCCCAGCAAAAGGTTCCTGCTGTTTTATAGATCTAGGGTGGGTTGGAGGGCGAGGTGCAAAGTCTAGGAGTGGAGGAAGGTACGGAGTCAGAGTAGAGGAAAGTGTTTTCAGTGTTTTCCCTTTGTTGAGTTGCCTAAGGAAAGGCCTCCGTTGAAGGCCACAGAGACTTACCTCAAAGGTACCTGGGCTAGGAATGTAAATCTGGTAAAAGAGCCTGGTCATTTAGGGATACCTGAGTCTTGACTGCAGCTTGCTTTAGAGATTATGATGCACTGGGTGTGCACCAAATCTGGTGTGAGGAGGCAGTTTTCTCCTGTGAAACCTGCCAGGTAAAGACTTGTAATTGTTTATGATTAAGTTTAAAAAAAGTGGCTGAGTGTGATGGCTTGCACCTCTAATCCCAGCACTTTGGGAGGCTGAGGTGGGTGGATCACCTGAGGTCAGGAGTTCAAGACCAGCCTGGCCAACATGGTGAAACCTCGTCTCTACTAAAAATACAAACTTTAGCAGAACGTGGTGGTGAGTGCCTGTAATTCCAGCTACTTGGGAGGCTGAAGCAGGAGAATCACTTGAACCCTGGAGACAGAGGTTACAGTGAGCTGAGATCATGCCATTGCACTCCAGCCTGGGTAGCAAGAGGGAAACTCTGTCTCAAAAAAAAAAAAGTCACACCTGTTTATTTTTTATTTTTTTCATCCACAGTATCTATATGCTATATTTCATATATCCATTTATCAGTTGTTGGACATTTGGGTTGTCTCCACTTTTTTTTGGCTATTATGAAAAGTCTGCTGGGAACATGTATTTGTGTATTAGTTTTTATGTGGACATGTTTTCATGTCTCTTGGATATATACTTAAGAGTAGAATGGCTAGGTCATGTAGTAACTCTGTGTTTAACATTTTGTGGAACTACCAAACTATTTTCTAAAAAGACTGAACCTTTTTACATTCCTACTAGCAATGTATGAAGATTTTAATTTCTCTATATCTTTGTCAATGCTTGACATTGTCTGGGCTTGTTTGGTTTAATATAGCCACTCAGTAGATGTGAAGTGGTATATGGTGGTTTTGATTTGTATTTCCCTAGTAACTTATGATGAACGTTTTTTTATATGCTTATTGGCCATTTGAACATTTTTTCTTTTAGTTTTTAATTGACAACTAATTATACATATTCATAGATACATAGTGATGTTTTAATACACATATGTTAGTGATCAGATGTTATTAGCATATCCATCATCTCAGACATTTATCATTTCTTTGCGTTGGGAATGTTCAATATCCTCTTCCTAGCTATTTGAAACTACATATTACTGTTAACTGTAGTCATCTTACTGTGGTATAGAACACTAGAACTTATTCCTTCTATCTAGTGGTAATTTTTTATCCTTTAATAAATCTCACCCTGTCCCTGCCTCCCCACTACCAATGAGTGAGAACATGCAGTGTTTATTTAACTTTTTGTTCCTGGTCTGTTTTACTTAGCCAAGTGTCCCAGTCTCATCCGTGTTGCCGCAAATGACAGGATTTTTTTTTTTTTCATGACTAAACAGTATTCTCTGGTATATACCACCTTTGTTGGACATCTAGGTTGATTCCATATCTTGCCTATTGTCAGTAGTGCTGCAATAAACATAGAGGTGCAGATGTCTCTTTGATATGATTGTCTTGTCTTTGAATAAATTCCCTGTAGTGGAATTGCTGGATCATATGATAGTTCTATTTGTAGTTTTTTGAGGAGCCTCCATACTTTCTCCATAGTGATTGTATTAGTTTACATTTTTATCAACAGTATATAAGAGCTCCTTTTTCTCTGCGTCCTCACCAGTATTTGTTATTTTTTGTCTTTTTGATAGTAGCTGTCATGCTATTTGGGTTGAGATTATACCTCACTGTGGTTTTTATTTGTATTTCCTTAATGATTAGTGATGTGGAACATTTCATTTTTGTTTGTTTTTGTTTTTGTTTTTGTTTTGAGGCAGGGTATGGCTCTGTCCCGACGCTGGAGTGCAGTGGCATGATTATAGCTCACTGCAGCCTCAAACTCCTGGGCTCAGTCAATCCTCCTGCCTCAGCGTCTCGAGTAGACAGGATTGTAGGTATGCACCACAATGGCTAATTTAAAAAAATTTTTTGCAGAGATGGATTCTCATTATGTTGCCCAGGCTGGTATATGTCTTTTTTTGAAAAATGTCTCTTCATATCATTTGCTAATTTTTAAATCAAACTTTTTTATTTTTTGCTTTTATTTTTTGTCCTTATATATTCTAGATATTGGTCTCCTGTGGGACGAGCAGTTTGCAAATATTTTCTCCCACTCTGCAGGCTTTTTCACTCTGTTGATTTTATCATTTGCTGTGCAGAAGTTAATTTGCTGTAATCCTATTTGTTTGTTTTGCCTTAGTTGCCTGTGCTTTTCAGGTCTTATCATAAGATCTTTTCCCAGATCAGTGTCCTGGAGCATTTTCCCCTATGTCTTCTTATTCTAGTGGTTTGATTGTTTCAGGTCTTTGATCCATTTGTGAGTTGATTTTTGTACAGGGTGAGAGGTAGGGGCTTTAAAGACATTTTTATTTTCATCCTTTGCCATTTTTAAATTAGGTTATTGTACATATATATTTATTTATATTACATATATTATAAATGTATATTTATAATATATGTAATATAAATAAATTAAATAGAAATACAGTTGTCCCTTGGTATATTCAGGGAATTGGTTACAGGACCCCTGCTTATACCAAAATTCACACATAGTCAAGTCCTGCATTAGGCCCTACTAACCCACTTATAAGAAAAGTCAGTCCTCTCTATAGGTGGCTGTCACATCCCATGAATGTTGTATTTTTTATCCATGTATGGTTGAAAAAGATCTGCATATAAGTGGACCTACACAGTTCAAACCTGTGTTGTTCAAGGGTCAACTTATATGTGTATATAGAGTGGCTGGATACAAATCTCTTATGAGAAATGATTTACAAATATTTTCTCCTATTTTGTGGGTCTTTTCACTTCTTGATATTGTCCTTTGAAGCAGAAGAGTCTTCATTTACTTATTCATTTATTTTTTGGTACTTTTGGTATTATATCTAAGAAACAATTGCCTAATTCAGGGTCCTGGGAAATACTCACATTTTCTTCTAAGAATTTTATTGTTTTACCTCGTTTTTAAGTCTGTGACCCATTCTCACTTAATTTTTATAAATGGTTAATGTAGGGTTTGAACTTCATTCATTTGTAAGTAGATATCCAGTTGTCTCAGAATATTGGATTATCTTGGCACCCTTGAAGAAAACCAATTGCCTATAAATGTAGGGGTTTATTTCTGGATTTTCAATTCTGTTCCATTGATTTGTCTGTCCTTATGTCAGCACCACATTGTCCTGATTGCTATAGTTTTGTGATACGTTTTGAAATTGGGAAGTGTAAGTTCTTCCAACTTATTCAAGACTGTTTTAGCTCTTCTGGATTGCTTACAATTCCATATGAATTTTTGGATTAGCTTGTCAATTTTTACCAAAAATTCCAACTAGATTTTGATCGTGGTGAATCTGAGGCAGGAATCATTAAATCAGTTTGGGGACTTCACAGTCAGTCATGCAATTCATAAACACTGGATGACTTTCCATTTATTTAGGTCTTCTTTAATTTCTTTCAGTGTTTTATAATTTCCAGTGTATTATATATTATATAATTTTCACTATATTTTCAGCATGTGTATTTATAATTCTTTTGTTAAATTTATTCCTAAATATTTTGTTAATAGTATTGTAAATGAAAACTTTTTTCTAATTTCATTTTTGGATTATTCATTGCTTATATGTAGAAATATAATTGAGTTTTGTATCACACAACCTTGCTGAACTTATTTGTTAATTTTAATAGTTGTTCATAGATTACATAGGGTTTTTTAATATGTGAGATCACGTCATCATGTCATAGTGATAGTTTTACTTCTTTTCTGATCTAGATGCCTTTCATGTCTCTAATTGCTCTGGCTGAAACCATTTTTCGTTTTTTGTTTGTTTTTGTTTTGTTTTGTTTTGTTTTGTTTCTTTGAGATAGGGTTTTACTCTGTTGCCCAGGCTGGAGTCTAGTGGTGTGAACATGGCTCACTGCAGCCTCGACTTCCTGAGCACAGGTGATCCTCCCGCCTCTGCCCCGCAAGTAGCTGGGACTACAAGCAGGCGCCACCATACCCAACTAATTTTTTAATTTTTTGATAGAGATGGGGTTTTGCCATGTTGCTCAGGCTGGTCACGAACTCCTGGGCTCAAGTGATCCCCCACCTCAGCCTCCCAAAGTGTTGGGATTATGCATGAGAGCCACTGTACCCAGTCTTTGTCTCGCTTCTGATATTAGGGTGAAAGCATTCAGTTTTCAGGATTAACTATGATGTTAGCTATGGGTATTTCATAACTGCCCTTTATCTGGTTTAGGAAGTTCTATTTTAGTCATAGTTTTTTTTTAATGTTTTTGTCAGAAAGTATATGAGATAATGCTTATTGAGATCTTTCTGTATATGCCAGACCCTATATGCCAAGTGTTTTATATTTAGCATTTCATGGAAGCTTCACAATAGTCCTGTGAGGTAAAGACTGTTATTTTATCCTCAGATAGAAAGGTACAATCAGATTGTTTGATTTCAAAATTTGTGTGTTCAATTATCCATTAAAATTTTTGTACAAACCATGCTGATGTATATGTTACTTTGTACCTGCCAGTTTCCCCCTTTGTATGGGGAAGTCCTCTCCCACTTCCCCATACGAAGTTGATTGCTAACCTATCACTGCACTTTGTACTTTTTCACTATGTTGTGATTGTTTGTATATGTTTCTCTCATTTTAGAAACTGTGCTTCTTGAAGTCAGGGACTTTGTCATTTTCATTTTTGAATTCCCCCAGTTCTCAGTGGAGAGCCCAGAGAGATAAATATCACAGAAGCAAAGAGATTAGAGTGTTTCAAAAAGGGTGGCAGTGGTCATTAGTGTCAGGTGCTACAGAGAAAGGTCAAGTAATGTAAAGTTTACAACATGAATTTTGGTTTGGTCTTTTTTTTTTTTTTTTTGTGGCAGTGGAGACAGGATTCTGGTTTGTTGAGCAGTGAATGGAAGATGAAGAAGAGACTGTCAAAAAGTATGGACTATTCTTGTGAGAAGTTTAGCTGTGAATGGAAAGAATGAGTTTAGGGTGCTAGATAGAGGGGAACATAGGGTACTTTTTAATATAGGATAGCCTTGAACATGCATATATACAGAGGTATGGGAAAAAAGAAACAGATAAGAGCAAAATTATGGAAGTAGAGAGAGAGAGAGGAGAATACTATAACAGGCTCCTTGTGGAAATGGCAGATTGCATGTAGAACACATGATAGAACACATGATAAAACACAAGATTTGCCAGGAATGGCTTCTTTCTTCTGAAGGTAGGAGGTGCCCATGGATGTAGCTAGTGACAAATTTGTGGGTGTGAATTAGGAAATACAGGAAGTTTTCATTTCCTCTGAAGCAGAAGACAAGGTCATTGGCTTGTCAGTGTAGTGGGCAATATTGTGGAAAAAGACCAACAGGGCTGAATATGGTATTTGAGGTGTGTGGTAATGGTTTAGGATAACTACTGTGGGCCATGGGAGAGTTTGCTTACTAGAAATTGAAAAAGGTTATGAGGGCCTCTTTCTCTCCTTCTATATAATTTGAAAAAATAGACAAGGTATGTGGTCAGAAATTTAGATAGTATAAAAGGATTCATAGGTAGTACAAAAGTAAGTATTTCCCCTTAGATCCTCTGTCTCTATTTTCAGAAGAAACTAATTGACAGTTTACTTTTAAACTATTTTTGCAAACATACATATACATAAACATCTATGGAGTTTGTTTTGATCTGTGAGAATTTACTGTTCTACTTTTGCTTCTTATGTTTTTTTTAAGACAGGCTCATGCCTGTAATCCCAACCTTTGGGAGACTAAGGTGGATAGATCACTTAAT
Source organism: Sapajus apella (assembly GCF_009761245.1). Lineage (NCBI taxonomy): Eukaryota > Metazoa > Chordata > Mammalia > Primates > Cebidae > Sapajus > Sapajus apella. Next base: position 523,092 of record NW_022437108.1, read on the forward strand.
GTCAGGAGTTAAAGACCAGCCTTGGCCAACATGATGAAACCTCATCTCTACTAAAAATGCAAAAATTAGCCGGTTGTAGTGATACACACCTGTAGTCCCAGCTACTCAGGAGGCTGAGGCACAAGAATCACTTGCACCCTGGGAGGCAGAGGTTGCAGTGAGCCAAGATTGTGCCACTGCATTCCAGCCTGGGTAATAGAGCAAGACTCTGTCTCATTCAAAAAAAAAAAAAGACAGTGTCTTACTCTGTCACCCAGGCTGAAGAGCAGTGGCGTGATCACAGCTCACTGCAGCTTCGTACTCCTGGTCTCGCGTGATCCTCCCACGTGACTGGGACCACAGGCATGTGCCACCGTGTGCTGCTAATGTATGTTTTATTTTTTTTAGAGACTGGGTCTTCTTAAGTTGTCAAGGCTGGTCTTGAACTCCTGGGCTCAGGTAATCCTGCCACTTCAGCCTTCCATAGTGCTGGGAGTATAGGCGTGAGCCACTGGACCCAGCCTACTTTTTGCTTCTTAAAATTACTTCTGTATCTTGGAAAATTTTCTGTATATGTAATTCTACTTCATTTGTGTTTAGAACCACAGGATATTTTGTGTGTGGTTATAGTATAATTTATGTAACCAGCATTTAGGTGAATTCTATCTTTACTCCTGTAAAATTCGTGTTGAATAAGTGAATTACTACTTTTAAAACTACAAAATCATTATGGTACCTTAATTCTGTGCCTTAATTTTGGATTTCTATATATGCGCACCTTGAAATAAACTATAATATGTATAAAGACTGCGTTATTGTTAAAACGTAAAGACAACTTAAATATTTGAAAGCAATCATGCTCAATTTATTCCTGGAATTAAGAAGAAGAATCTTACTTTCAGGTGTTTGCAATTTTCAATATTGCTGCCAAAAACATTTCTATCCGTGACTCTTGTCAATCTCTTATACATGTACAAGAGATTCTTTTGAGTATACATCTATAAATGTAATTGCTGTGTCATAGGGCAATGAATGTTAAAGATGTAATACAAAGTTTATTTCCAAAGAGCTTATGCAATTTTATTCTCCTACCATCAATGTATAAGAGGTCCTGTTGTTTTACAGCCTCTCAAATACTTGGTTTTTTTTCAGACTTTTAAATTCTGCTAGTTGAATGATCTAAAGTTGTATCTATTGTGATCTTTTCAGAAATACTTTAAAACTTGAGGTATAAATTTCAATTTTACAATAAAATCCTCAGATCCTAAATATACAGTTCTGTGAGATTTGATGAATGCAGCTACTCTCCTATAAAATTTGAAAACATTTTATTACCCCTAAAGTTCCTTCCGATTTCTTCCTTGACATTCTCATCCCTCACCAGAGGGAACCACTGTCTGAATTTTTATCACTGAATAACGCACATTTGGGGCCAGGTAGTGTGAAACAAGAGAAGCAAAATAGAATTTTAGTAGTTCTTTTTTTGGTTTGTTATCCCACAACTTTGCTGGGCTGCCTTTTGTCTTAGGCCTAAGCCACCATTCCACACGTATCAAGTCAAAATGGGTCCTAGTCAACCCAGGGGTTTTTCTGAGTTCTTTCCATTTTTCCAGGGCTGTAACTTCTCCAGGGCTGATATTCTGGGACGGGGGTCAACAATTTTTCTATTATAATTCAGTACCTGTAGTAATTGGAATCAGGGTAAACTTTTTCTCAGCCTTCTTGACTTTCTTTACATCATTACAGGCAACTTTAATCTGGACCCACCCACCAAAATGGATGAGTTAAAGACTCCTTGGTCATCAGTAAGACTTTTTCTGTGCCAGGCCTGAAGCCCTCTATACAAGGCTGTTGAGAGGGATGAGCTGGCTGCAGCAAATACTACGGAATCTTGCCAGTGTTTCAGTGTTGCTTCACTGAACTTGAACTGAACTAGGGCTGGCTTTTTGAATAGGCAGAGCCAAAAGGTGGGTGACTTGCTCAATTATAAAAAGGTCTCTCTCTTGACTTAAAATGTCTCGTCTTGTTTAGTGATTTTACTTTAAATTCTAATCTGAACAGTCATTCTTGCCCAAAATGGCCCATGAGTTTTTAAGTTTTTATTGCATCTTTAATGTAAATTTGTATTTTACTTATAATAAATATGCATAATAGTATTACAATATTTTAAATTACTTATATCAAAAAAACTTGCTGCTCCAGGAGATTGGATTGTATTTATTTCATTATTTTGCTTACTGTTCATCATATCTCTCCACCTCCTCCAAGGGATCAGTCCACTACACCATACAACTTTCCATTATAAATCCCTGTTTTGTACTTATTTTCTTTCTTTCCAGGCTGTGTGCTTCTTTCATGTGCCTAGTCATGGGCATAGGGCCTGCCAGATTTGCCACAGAGTGTGCTCCAAAACTGTTAAAGTAATAAACGAAAACGTACGTAGTATTCATAACAAGAGACAACACTTTCTAGGCAGAGAGAAAAGTATGTATTCATAACCACCATGGGTATAAGTCCTGTTTTTTGGCATGGTTGGAATAAAGGATACCTGGGAACAGTTTGCAGGGAAAGGCCAGATCACAAAGTGCCTACCTGTAAGCTGTATCAAAGGCTTTGATAGGGAGCTCTTGAAGGATTCTCAGCAGGAGATTAACATAGCTAATATTTTATTTTAAGAAGACGGTTTTGAGAGTAGTATGAAAGATATTTTGGAATGGAGAGACCACTTAGAAGGCTATATAGAGTCCAGATAGGAGATGACTTGAAAAGGGAGAGATGCCAGAGAGGTTTAGCAGGTAGAATCCATAGAAAATGGTGACTAATTAAATATTGGTGTTGGGTGAGGAGAAGAAGGTGTAGAAATCAGAGATGACTCTCAAGTTGGGCAATTAAATAGGTGTGGTACTATTTGTTTCCAGTCATTCCTTTCCAGTGTGTTTTCAAGTACGGAAGGAACTTTTGGAGTGTAAGATAGGATTTTGTAATATTTAGTTTGATATTTCTCTGAGATAGTTGGGTAGAGATGTGCAGATCTGTCTGCTGTTCTTAGAGGGAGGTAGAGGCTTGAAAGAGAGAGATTTTAAGGTTAATAGATTTTAGAGAGTGATTGAAGAAGGAATTGCCCAGGACTGAGAACAAAATCCTTAGGGACATCTAGATTTAGTGGACAAGTGCAGAAAAAGGAACTGGGAAGAAGATCATGAAGAAGAAATCAGGAGAGAAACGTAACCGGATTTCACAGTAACACCCTTGGCTTTCTTCCCTACCTTGAGATTAGATTTTTCTTTTCTGCATCCCATGTTTGATCTTTGTCCTCAGACCTTTTCTTACTTTGAGTATTCTCTGCTGGGAAACATTGTGGATGAGAAATAGTTTTATTTTTGGACCTAGCAATTGCTGGCTTCTTTATATTTCCCCTAAATTCTGCTGAAAAGTACTTTCTTTTTTAGCTCATCTCTTTTTGTACCTTATACTATACATATAAAAGAAACCAGTTGACAGTTTGGACATTCTGCTTTGAAATTACCTTAGGTAGAAGTAATAGTTCATTACCAACATTTTCTGTTTTTTACCTTACCACAGGCAACAGTTTTGCTAAATTTTCTGCCACTTCATAACAAGGCCTTTCTGAAAACATTTAACTCTCCTTTAATTCCTTTTCAATAGTTTCTGCCAGGCTCTTCAAGCCTGAGTCCAGCTTTGGTCCACCACCCAGTCTTGAAACCAGCGTCACATCTTTTAGGTTTTTGTTATGTTAGCACCCCAGTTTCACATACCAAATTCTGTCTGGCAACATTGCTGTGTAGTACCCCAAACTTAGCCCCAGAACATGCATGGCTTTTCTCAATATAACCTTGGAAGTTACTCAATGTCACTTCTACCACAGTCTGTTGGTAACAAGCAAGTTAAATGCCAGCCTGGATTTAGGGAGTTAACTTTTTCCAAGTGTCTTGTTTAGCATACGTGATTGATACTTGGAATGCCTTTGCCACAAAATAGCCAAGGAGTTTCTTTTTCATGGTTATTTGGGGTTGATATTAAAAAGCAGTGCATGCACTTGCTCCTTCCTTGCTTACAGCTGGATGGAAATTGGCCTCAGAGGGTCCATGGTGTTCTTTGTCATTAGCCAACAGATGCTCGCCAGAGTGTTTTACTCACTGAGTCTTTATTTAATGTGAGGGTAATGCATCTCTGTAGCTAATGGGCTCATTTGTGTATAACAAATACCTGCCTTTCATCCACACATGGATCCTTCACTAAATGTCTTTTTTTTTTTTTAAACTAATCTGTTATCAACACCTGTTTGGCATATCTATCTTCAAATTGCTTTGACTTTCTGAGAAGTTGATCCTGACTTTTCTATGTCTGTCTTATAGGGAAAATATTTTTTGTCTGTGAAATAATTACTTCAAATCTTCTTCAAACATTAAATTTTTTTAAATTTCAGGTCAGTACTATATATCATAAACAACCTTAGGTTTCTAGGCACAAATATTCAGTTATTCATGAGTATGGTATGAAGTTGCTAATTCTCACATTATAATTATATGTATTAAAAATATGTACATATTTCTAAATCAAGTATATATATTTTAAATTTAAAATGTACTTATTTTTAAATTTTGGCAAAAAGTCCAAACTCTCTCCATAGTCCCCCTCTCCTCTCAGCAGCTGTCTCTCATCTCCCCTTCAGGCCTAGTGGTGCATATATCTGAACGAGGACCTGTCTTGGAAGTGGACTCGGGGCCATTTGAGCAGAGTTCTGGGGTTTTAGATAGGTAGAAAGTGATTTCTGGAGATAGATCCAGTAAGGCACTTCCATTTGGCCCTCTGCACTGCTCACTTCTTAGGGGAGAGGTGTGGCATAGGAGGACCAAATCCTATTGCCTTGATCTAAGGCTGGTAGTGATTTTAATAATTTTTTGACATAGGGTTTTGCTCTCTCACCCAGGCTAGAAGCTATAGTACAGTTTTGATCATAATTCACTGCAGGCTCAAGCAATCCTCACACCTCAGCCTTCTAAGTAGCTGGAACCACACGCATGTACCACCATGCCTGGCTAATTTTTAAATTTTTTGTAGAGATGGGGTCTCCTTATGTCACCCAGGCTGGTCTTGAACTCCTGGGCTCAAGCTCTCCTCCTGCCTTGGCCTCCCAAAGTGCTGGTATTATAGGCATGAGCCATCGCACTTGGCTGCTTTTAATATTCTTTTAATACGTCTACCAGACTTCATTACATTTAGACTTTATTATTTTTGGTCTGTCCTTTTGTTGTATAGCCAGAAAGATTTGTCTAAAACTCAAACTGTTACCACACCCTTGTTCAAAACCTTTTAAGTGCTTCACATTTTCATCGAGATAAAGTCTTAACATGGCCTGTTGAAGAACCTTTGTGCCCTATTGTTGTTAATGTGGAAGGCATCCAGGTCCTTGGTGTCTTGAACAAAGAATTGAACAAAACACACAAACAAAGCAAGGAAGGAATGAAGGGATTTATTTAAAATGAACATACACACCACTGTGGGAGCAGGCTTGAGCATAGGGGTTCAAAGGCCCCAGAGTTTTTGATGAGTTTAAATACCCTTTACTTGGGGTACACCCTATGTAAATGAAGAGAATGAAATAAAGTTACAAAGTCATTTACGGCATATGCCCTATGGAGAGGATATTTCCTGTTATAGCTGAAGCGCGAATTGGCTTTATGTTCCCTGCCTCCAGACCATATTTTCCTGCCTCATTCTGATCATACTTTTTCATTCTTACCTATTACCAAACTCTGTTGTCATTCCGATCAAGTACTCTTTCCTACCCTCCCATCTTTGCACAGGCTGTGGGTCTGTCACATCCTCTGTCATGAATGACCTCTAGTATATCTACCAAACCAACTCATACTGACCCTTGAACACTCAGTTAAATGTTAGGTATTCTGACAAGCCTTTCTTCACCTCCCCAGGAATAATTAAGTCCTTCCCCTTGTGTATTTCCATAGTGGCTTGTATACGTCTTGTTTTGGCACTTGTCTCATTATATAATGTTTGCATGTCTGTAAGGAAAGCCTTCTGCCTCTGAAGGCAGGAGCTAATTTGATTCAGCATGGTATTTCTAATACCAACAGTGCCTAGCACAACAATAGGGCTTAATAGATGTGTATTGAATGAAGAGGGTAATTATTGGAGTGCTTTACATGTGAATTGCTCTAAATAGAAGACCATGTTTGCGGTAAATGCCCATGTATCCAAGGTGATTGAGAAATGGAGTGTTCCAGTAATTGATTATGTTTCTTAACAGCCAATTACAAATGATCAATTTTAGATAATTTGAATGAAAAACAAAATGGGTTTTACAGAATTGATCTGTCTTTGTTGATCCATAAGATGCTTCAGCATGATCATTCTGATTTCTGTAGCTTGTTTAGAGCTGTGGCTGAGGAAGCTGTAGGGAACTGAGCTGAAGGGGGATCCGTAGTGATGCTGTCACAAGCTGGGCCTTTTTTTTTTTACTTGAATCTCTAGCACACATATGCTTACTATTTTGCCTAGGTAGAGTACATTATAAATTTAACACTAAGGAGACTCACAATTGTATTTTTTTTTCAAATGTAGCTGAAAAAATTCTCAGAAGACAGACAAGCAACATACCTTAAGGTGTATATCCTATCTTAATTCAGTGGAAAGCTTGGTACATTCAGGCTGTTTCCTATTCAGTGACAGTCTTTGCTGAGCAAAAGTGAAGTCTTGTGAACTAAGCTAAGTAATTAATTTGATTGTACTCTCTGGCTATGACTATTTTAAGAGGGTTGGGCTCCCACCCAAATTATATATTGATTCTTCTAATTCATATGAAATTAGTATCAGTGGTTACTGTTCATTTGTGTATTGATTTATTGTTCTTTTGTGTTCTCACCTACCCATCAGCAGTGTTGCCAGTTATTAGTTACAAAACTCAGAGACTACTTTTGTGCCTACATTTTCACATCTTTGAAAGTGGCTTTGAACAGAGGCCTATTTGGGAGTATGCTCTTATTATGTTTGCACAAATGATCTGAAAACTATCATGGTGACTGAGCCCTGACTGCCTACATTGCTATTCCATGTCTTCTTGTCAAACCTAGAAATCTTCCTATAATGCTTGATCCTTTTTAAAGGAAGAATTTGGAATATCAAGCAGATGTATATTTTCTTAATGACACTCAGAAACATGTATTGTAAATTTGTCTATTTTTTAGATGCTACATTGTTCAGTTGGCTTCTCTCCACTTGGATCCTTTTCTTTTAATTTGTTTTCCAGCCTGCCTGTCCCTTCAGCTGCAAAATAATACATTATTTGTAACATAATTATTTGTGAAAGTGAATCATCTCAAGTATAGGAATGATTGACCTACTTATAGAAGGGTTAGCTTGAATATCCTAAGTGAAGAAAGGACAATGTAAAGGATTAAGTAATTTTAAAGTATGTGAATATTATTCATTAATGATAGAAACATGGATTCAATGTCATACTCAAGCATATGATACTCAGTGACTCACTAGCCCAGCTATCTGGTTTAAAAAATAAAAGTAATTATTGCTACCTTATATTAAGCCAATATCAGTTGAGCTTGGAGAAATAGGTCTAAAAATTTGTCTTTGGAAATTTAATTTACTCCAATTATGAACATTTTTATGTTAAGCTGATTCAGTCTCTTAAATACAACATGGAAACATTTATGTCTTTGCAGTGTGACTTTAAAAAATAATTATTGACTGAATAAAATTGTGATTGCTTGCTAAGGCATTTTTTGGTACTAGTTAAATTATAACTAAGAAAGGCTTTCAATTTCGATTTTAAGAGACGTAGGCCATACATGATGATTTATGCCTATAATCCCAGCACTTTTCAAGGCCAAGGCAAGGGGATTGCTTGGGCCCAGGAGTCCGAGACCAGCTTGAGTAACACAGTGAGAACTCCTCTCTACATCCCCCCTCGCCAAAAAAAAAAAAGAGAGAGTATTCATTGTCAGGTCTTAGTCACAGTTCTGTCATCCGAGTAGCTGGCTGACTTTGGTGCCTTGGGTTTTCTCATGAGTCAGAATTGCTGTTTTATCATGGAGATCAATTGGATCTTATATATGAAAGTGCTCTATAAAATATATATCACATTTAGGAATTGCAAGATTTTAGCTCTTTTTGTGCCTGCTTTTTCAACTCTGGGCTGGTCATTTAAGCTTACTATGCTTTTATTTCTTCATAGATAAAATAAAGGAGTTTGGCCAGTATAATCAACTTGAGTATTGTTTACCTTGTGTTCAGCTCTTACAACCTATAATTTATTATTTTTCCTTTTCAAAAAATCACCTGTTTTTTTTTTTTAAACATTTCCCTTGCTTGTAGTGTAATTACCAAATAATAAGACTGGATTCCTTTAAACTTGTTTTACGTTGTTTAATATTTCTATCAATCTTGTAAGAATAGGTGACATAAGAGTCATTTTACTGTCGAGGAAAACTGAGGCTCAGGGAAGTTGTACGGCTAATTAGTGTGAGAGGTGGGATTCTACTACAGGTCTTTGATGCCAGTCTTCTTCTTCTTTTTTTTTTTTTTTTTTTTTTCAAAGCATGTGACTTAAGTGAAGAAACTTTGCTATATACCTCATGTAGAGCAAGTTTTTGATCTCCATTATTTTTTCTTTCTTTTTTTCTCTAGATGAATAATGTCTGATCAAAATATTTTTATAGAAAAGTACATATATTTCATAGCCATGTGCATAGTTTGGGAATTTTAACATTATAGCACTATTACAAAATGTCTTGTTAGCATTATGCAACATATACAGTGTGTTTGGGAATCATTCAGTTCTTAAAAGTAAAGTTTATCTTTCAATTAAGGTGAGCTACTTCTTTTTTAGTAGGTATGTTTTATTTTTAAATGTAGAATTGTTTAATGTCATAGATGCTTTTGAAATTAAATGCTGTTTTGTGCTTGTTTTAGAAGGAAAACAGATGCTCTGTATACTCACTGATTTTTTTTTTCTTTAAAAAAACTCCTGATTTTGTAATCTAGGAAGAGTTTTAAACATGGAAACTTTTTCTGATTTTTTGTAACTTCTAAAAATTTCTGTTTTAGGAAATTTGGTGTTTGTTATTTACATTAAAAATTTATTTAAAGAGTCTCTGGGCTATCTCAAATGTATAGGTCAAACAAGGATTAAAACAAATACATCCAAAAACATTCCTTTGTGATGTGACCTGCTGTTCATTGATGAGTGCTGTGCTTTAATGCTTCCTGTTATAAGCCTCAGATATCCCCTTGTCCAGGCGTGCCAGCCCTAGATGTTGATCTTATTTAGAACAATATTGCTTTTGGGGTTTCTGACAGCACTGATTCAGCCACTACTCTGATGCTCATTCCTTCTGATTCAGAAACCTTCCTCTATGGTATTTCTCAAGTCATGCTTATTTTTTTTCTGTTGAAAGTTTCCTGGTGGTCATTACTAGCCCAAAAGTGAATTTCCACGAATAGTTCATGGGTCATAGTTTTATTTTTATCTTCTCAGCAGAGAACTTTGAAATGGCTGTGGCACTTTGAAGAGATCTTATCTGCTGCTGTTACTAACCTTGTTCACAAAACTCTAGCTATACTGGCCGTCTTTTCTCTTCTATGAATATACCAAGTTTATTCCAACTTCCAAATCTACTATACCTGTTCCTCTGCAAGGAATGGTCTTCTCCCAGACTGGTGGTTTACTGGATCCTTCTTGTCATTTAAGTCTTAGCTTAAATGTTCCCTCTTCAAAGAGGCTTCCTTGACAATTCACTGTAAATTAGTGCTTCTCAATTCTCTTTATTACATGGCTGTGCTTTGTTTTCCTCTTAGTACTGGATCAGTAATTGATAGCTGTTTATTTCTCATTGATCTCCTCTGATGGGGACAAAGGGACATTGTGTCTAGTTTACTGCTTTATCTCCAGTACCTACAATAGTATCTGCCATAATAGGCATTACAGTAAATATTTACTGAGTGACCAATGAATGAATATTTTTTTCTACCAGCTATTCATAAAAGTGTCTTTTCATTCTTTTGCATTTTCCTTTTGGTAGTCAGGAAGACACAATTAATGTTTTTGCAATTAATGTTTTTGTATTTTTGACACTTTACTGTTTCTTTGCTGTTCTGTCTCCTAGTTGAATTATTTTAGAAGAAGGGAAAAACCTCTTGAGATGTGACTGTTTCCATCTATCTTCTGCATGCCAGGTGGGTGTCTGAGCCTGTGCATCCTAGTCATAAAAGCAATTAACAGGTAGAAAAATTGGCTTCTAGCAGCTGCTTCAGTCCTGCTTGAGTTGGCCTCTCCCCCAAGGGACTATCACTGTCAACCTAGCAAAATGAAATTGCCTTCTCATAAACATTTTTTTTTTCTGGGATTATAGAACAGGAACAAATTCTAGGTTTACAAAATGAGTTTAAATGTGTCAACAGAACAGAACAAAATAATGACCTGCTGCTGCAATTTGAATTCCGAGTCAAGATAGCAACATTTATTTTCAGAAGAGATGACATTGAAACTGTGGCGCTTTTGTCTATTGATTTTATTATGCCGAAAGGGTAGATTTAATAACTTATTTATTGGTATTGGTGAGAAAAGTGACAATTCTATAAAATATAGCTTTGACTCTTAGTTGGTGCTTTGATTTGTGGCATAGACCTTGTGTCCTTGTGCCTTCAATTAACTCTATGGAAAGGGACAGGCATTTTTGAATGAATACTACTTGATTTCTTTTCCATTTTGTTTCACCAGATGTTAACTTTCAGTTGTATTCTTTCTGACCATGATAGACCTTTGCCATTGCTATGTGCTGTAATTAATATGTATGTGCAGGCTTTAAATAAGTTTGAAAAAATTTTTTAATTACCTATTGATATAGAATAGTTGTTTGTATTTTGGGGCACTTGTCATAGTTTAATACCTGTATACAATGTGTAATAATCAAATAAGAGTAATTGGGATATCCATCACCTCAAACATTTATCTTTTTGTATGTGTTGGGAATACAAAAATATTATTTTAGCTATGTTGAAATATACAGTAAATTGTTAACTATGACTTTCCTACTGTACTATTGATAAATAGGTGTTATATAAACAGTATACAAATTCCGGGTTGTATGTTAATGTATGCCGCAGTGATACCAAATGAGGTATCGGTTCGCCTTGATCCTTTTTGGTAGGTTTTATCTGATATGATTCCTAGTCTGAGATAGTTGTGCAATGTTCTCCCTTTGAAGCCTACATTCTGCTCAATATCTGCTTTTTATCCTTTTGAAACCTCTGATCTTCCATAAAACTCAAAGAGCTTATGTCACTAACTTCTGTTTTAAATGTTTGTTACAAAAATTAAGAGAAGCTCTTTGCAGAATGGGGGTATTAATTTTGTTTCTGAATAAAGGAGATTATGCCTTTACAAAGCTATCCAGTTGTTGAATGAAGGACAAAAACCACAAACTCTGCAGAAAAAGCCTTGGACAAGATTTAACACCCTTTCACGATAAAAAAAAAAAAAAAAAAACACTCAACAAATTAAGACTAGAAGAAAACTACCTCAACATAATGTAGGCCATATATGAAAAGCCACAGTAACATCTTCATCAGTGGTGGAAAACTGTAAGCTTTTTCTCTAAGCTCTAGGGACAAGGCAAGGATGCCTGCTGTCACCACTTACATTCACCATAGGATTGGAAGTCCTAGCCAGGGCAATTAGGAAAATAAAAAATGTATCCAAGCTAGAAAGGAAGAAGTAAAATTATCTCTGTTTGCAGATGACATGATCTTATATGTAGAAAACCCTAAAGATTCCATAAAAAATTGTTAGAATTAAAATAAATTCAGTAAAGTTTCTGGATACAAACCAGCACACAAAAATCAGTTGTATTTCTAATTATTAACAATGAATAATCCAAAAATGGATTAGAAATGAAAAAAATTATATCAAAAAGAATAAAACACATATGAATAAATTAACCGAGGAGGTAGAAGCCCTGAACACTGAAAAGTATAAAACACTATTAAGATATAAGTAAATGGAAACAGCCCGCATTCATGGATTGGAAGACACATGTTGTTAGATGTCAATACTACTCAAAGCAATTTATAGATTCAGTTAGATTGCTATCAAAATCCCAATGACTGCTTTGTAAAAATAGAAAAATTTGTCCTAAAATCTATGTGGAATATGAAGGAGCTACAAATAGCCAAAACAATCTTAAAAAAGAAGAACAGAGTTCGAGGTCTCTCACTTCCTGATTTCAAAACTTACTGAAAAAGCTATGGTAAAATCAAAATAGTATGGTACTGGTTTAAAAACAGATGTATAGACCAATGGAATTAATGGACAGCCAAGAAGTAAATTCTTGCATATATAGTCAAATGATTTTCAACAAGGTTGGAGAGACCATTCAATGAGGAAAGGACAGTCTTTTCAAAGAATCATGTTGGGAAAACTGTATTTCCATATGTAAAAAAAAAAAAAAAAAAAAAAAGTGAAGTTGGAGTCTTCCCTTATATCACATACAAAAAACTAACTCAACATTGATCAAAGACCTACGTGTAAGAGCTAAAACTAATACTCTTAGGAGAAAAGCCTCATGACATTGAATTTGTAGTGATTTCTTAGATCTACAACACCGAATACACAGGTAACAAAAGAAAAAATAGATAAGGCCAGGCTCTGTGGCTCACACCTGTAATCCCAGTACTTTGGGAGACCAACGTGGGCGGATCACCTGAGGTCAGAAGTTTGAGATGAGCCTGGCCGACGTGGTGAAACCCCATCTTTACTAAAAATACAAAAATTAGCCAGGTGCAGTGGCATGCGCCTATAATCCCAGCTACTTGGGAGGCTGAGGCAGGAGAATCACTTGAACCCAGGAGGTGGAGGTTGCAGTAAGCCAAGATTGTGTCACTCCCCTCTGGCCTGGGCAACAGAGCAAGATTTTGTCTCAAAAAAAAAAAAAAAAGAAAAGAAAAAAATAGATAAGTTGGACTTTACTATAATTAAAAACTTTTGTGCATCAAAGGACACTATCAACAGGTGAAAAGACAACCTATGAAAAATGGGAGAAAATATTTTCAAATCACATATCTGATGACGGATTTATATCCAGAATATAAAAAGAATTCCTGTAACTCAACAATTACAAAAAAAACAAACAATTCAGTTAAAAAATGGTTAAAGGCATTTCTCCAAAGATACAAATAGTCATGAGCACATGAAAAGATGCTCAACATCATTAATTATTAGGGAAAGTTAAATCAAACCACAATGAGATATCACTTTACACCTATTAGGATAGCTGTTACTGAAAAAGGAAAAAGAAAACAAAACAAAACACGTATTGGCAAGGATGTGGATAAATTGGAACCTTTGTACGTTGTTGTTGATGGGAATATAAAGTGGTGTAGCTGCTGTGGAAAACAGTATGACATTTTTTCAAAAAGGTAAAAATGGAGCTATCATATGATCCAGCAATGCCACTGCTGAGTAAGTTTTCAAAATTATTGAAAGCAAATTCTCAGAGACATTTGTACACACCCATGTTCATAGCAACACTATTCGTAATAACTAAGAGGTGGAAGGTACCCAGATGTCCATCCACCGATGAGTGGATAAACAAAATGAGGTTTATATATATATATATATATATAAAATGGAATATTATTTAGTTTTAGAAAGGAAAGACATCCTGTTACATTCTGTCTCAGAAAAAAGAAAAGAAAAGAAAGAAAGAGAGAGAGAAAGGAAGGAAGGGAGGGAAGGAGGGAGGGAGGGAGGGAGGGAGACATGCTGTATAATTCCACTTATATGAGGTATCTGAAGTAGTCAAATTCATAGAAATAAAGTAGAATGGTAGTTACCAGGGGCTGAAGGGAGAGGGAAGAGGAATTCTTAACGGGTATAAGATTTGCATGATGAAAAAGTTTTGGAGATGTGTTTCACAACAGTGTGAATACACTTAATATTACTGAGCTGTACACTTAAAAATGGTTAAGATTTTATGTTGTGGTTTTTTTGTTTTTTACCATAATAAAAGAAATGAGGCCAGTCATTCAATAACTGTTCATTAAATGGTTGTTCTGCATACCGCTGGGCTAAGGAGATATAAAGATTACTAAAAGCCCTTAAGCCCTTTAAATCAATGTGACTTAGTCAAGGCAGCTGCATTGAGGTGTACTATTATTGTTTTTAAATTTTCTTTATTGTAAAAATCTAAAACTGTTCTGAAAAATAAATCAATTTTTAGACAGTTTTAGATTTTTTACAAGTACTGTAGACAGTACAGAGCTCCCCACCCCCATACACAGTTTCCCTTATTAACATCTTGCATTAATATGATTGTGGCAGAATAGAGAATTTGTCTTGTCTTTGTCTTAGATTTTTTGACATGGAAATTATAAAACCCTTGCAATTTCTGAAGCGAGAGGTGTATCTTTGTTATGTAAACTTGGTAACTTATGGTGGGGCCCTAGATTGCCTCAAGATGGGAGCTAGTCACCAGAAAGAAAAACCATGTGATTGGAAGGTTGGGGTTTTAGGCCAGCCTGACCTGGTGGGAGTGGGGAGGTTGGAGTCCTATCATGTGGCTAATGATTTGAACAATTATGCCTATGTAATAACCCCTCAATAAAAACTGTGGCTACCAAAGCTCAGTGGAGCTTTTTGGTTGATGAAACATTGATGTACTGGGAGGGTGAGTGCCCTGACTCATGCAGAAAGGGCACAGAAACGCTGCACTTGGGACCCCCCAAGACCTTGTCCCATGTGTACTTTTTATAGTAAAGTTATAATTTACTCAAGAGGCTGAGGTGGGAGAATTGCTTGAGCCCAGCAGATCAAGGGTTGCAGTGAGCTGTGATTGTGCCACCACCTCCAGCCTGGTGACAGAGTGAGACCCTGTCTCAAAAAAAGAAAGTTATAATTGTGAGTAAGTATAGTACTTTCCTGAGTTGTGTAAATCTTTCTAGCAAATTTCTGAACTTGAGGGAGTCATGGAAACCTCTGAATTTTTGGTCAGAGTGCAGGTGGTCTGGAAACTCTTGAAGTCTAGCTGCTTTCTAAAGTAAAAGATAATATTGTTTGGGACCATACCTTTTAACTTTTAGGGACTATACTAACTCTGGATGGTTAGTGCCAGAATTGAATTACAATATACCTCGTTATGGTTGAAACAGAATAGTGGTACATTTGTTACACTGTGGTTCATTCTTCATATTGTACAGTTTCATGAGTTTTGACAAATTCATAATGTCTTCTATTTACCATTACAGTAGTAATGATAGATATTCCATTCAAGCAGAATATTTTCACTGCTTGAAATGTCGTCTGTGCCCTATTCATTCATTCCTCCTTCTGTCACCCCTGAACCCTTGGCAACCACTCATTTTTTCTGTTTTCATAAGTTTGCCATTTTCAGACTGTCATAAAGTTGGTATTATATAGTATGCAGTTTCTTCAGATGGCTTCTTTCACTTAGCTATGTGAGTTCAAGCTTCCCATATGTTCTATGGTTTGATAGTTCATTTATTTTCATTCCTGAACGATATCCCAATGTGTGGACTTAACACACTATATCCATACCTATTGAAGGATATCTTGGTTGCTTCTAAGTTTTCACAGTTAAGAAATAAAACTACTGTAAACATTTGCATGCAGGTTTTTGTATGGACATTGGTTCTCAAATCAGAATGCAATTGCTGGATCATATAGTAAGACTTAAGTTTAACTTTGTGAGAAATTGCCAAACTGTCTTCCAAAGTTACTACATCATTTTGTATTTCCAGCAGCACTGAATGGGAGATCCTGTTGCCCCATGGTTGGTGTTATGTTTTGAATTTTAGCCATTCTAATAATTGTATGGTATGGTAGCTCATTGTTTTAATTTGCAGTTCCCTAATATGATATTGAGCCTTTAACATATGCTTATTTTTATATGTATGTCTTCTTTGATGAGGTGTCTATTCAGATCACTTGCCCACTTTTTAATCGGATTGTTTTCTTAATGTGGAGTTTGAGTTCTATGTATATTTTAGATAATATCACTATTTCAGATATGTCTTTTCAAATATTTTCTCTCAGTGTGTGACTTATCTTTTCATTAACATTGTCTTTTTCAGAGCAGAACTTTTAATCATTTCCAATTTACCCAATTTTTTTCTTTCTTGGATAGTGCTTTTGGTGTTGAATCTAAGAAGTCATCATCAAACCCAAGTCACCTAGATGTTTTTCCATGTTATCTTGTAAAATGTTTGTAGTTTTGTGTTTTATATTTAGGTGTATAATCCATTTTGAGTTAATTATATATACATTTAATTATGTGTGAATTTTGTTTTACATTTTTTAAACTATAAAATACTTAGAACCTACAAATAGATATAAACACGAATATAATGACCCATATCTAAAGTACCTACAAAATGGCTTTATTAAGTCTTAATTTTAGGGAGGCTAAGGTAAGTGAGTCACTTGAGTCCAGGAGTTCTAGACCAGCCTGGCAACATGATGAAACCCCATATATACAAAAAAATTAGCTGGGTGTGGTGGCATGTGCTTGTAGTTCCAGCTACCCAGGAGGCTGATATGGGATGATCACCTGAGCCCAAGAGTTTGAGGCTGCAGTGAGCCGTGATTGCAATACTATGCTCAGGACTGGGCAACAGAATGAGAACATCTCAAAAAGAAAAAAACAAAACAAAACAAACTTAACATATTACCTTATTAATCTACAGATTGAAAAATCAATGCAGTTGAGACCCTTGTGAATTCCTCCTAATCTCATCCCTCTCCCCTTCTCAGAAATAACCAGTTTATAAATTTTAAAATTTCATCTTAACATTACATGTATTTCTGCAACTTGTTTATTTCAAAATTGAGCATTGGTTTTGAGATTCAGAAAACCTTTTACAAGGAAAAATATTTAAAGCAATTTAATGTTAAATAATCAATTTACTATAAGTGTTAATTTTATCATGGTTTCTTATATTAGCATAGATAGAAATGCATTGTTTTTTGGAATTTGCTGTGATTTAGTTCTGACCTAAAGGTTAAGTTTTTTAATCCTCAGACATATCTTTAAATTTTATTGTGGGATTCATTTTGTAGAGGCCTACTAAATTGGTTCTAAAAAGCTATATATACATATTTTTTAAAGAATTTCCCTGTGGTATATGTTTTTTAGAATGTACATACAATTGAGATTAGATTGTTAATATGATGTTCCATAGCTACTCTGTTAAGAATACCCAACAGAAGCTATGGTAGAAAGACTTAATTTTCAAAATATATGCTATTAGTTGGAGAGTTTGCCTTTTATAGATTTATTTCTGGGGCTCCTTTAAAGTTACAGATTTTCTTTACTGTAATCATCAGTTTCTGAGAATACCATTTATAGGTTTAATCAGATGTTCTGTGCAATTCAAGGTGGAGGTGAAGCCATAGCTTCCTCCCTCAGCAAGAGGAAAGTGACTTGATTTTGCTTGGGATGGGATGAGTTGAACCTAATTATTTATGCTGATGAATGCAGCAAGTTTCCTCCAGTAAAAGCAGAAGCTGTCAGATCTTTGCAGAATCTTCTGTGGCCTAAATTAAATCTGAATCATACAGGATTGCAGTCTTTAGAGAAGGCTACTCCCATTGTCTGCTGTATTAATTGTGCATACTAATCTATCACTGCTGATTTGATAATCATTGCTCATTTATCCTTTGGCTGGTATACAGATTGAGTCCAATAGCTAAAAAAGCTCAAATTTTTGCTGCTTTATGCTTTTGAAAAATAATGACCTCCTTTTACCTCAAGATAATTTAGGTTCCAGAAAATAACATGATGGTACTTCCAATCCAGATTATCTTTTTCTGTAGCACCCCCAAATCATTGACAGATTCAGTTGTAATTAGTAAGAACAGATAACTATGCCAAGGGAATTGATATTCTTTTTAAGTCCTTGTTCTTCTTACTTAGCTCTATTGCATTAAATGCTAAAGTATCTTTTCCCCACTCTGTCCTCCTCAAGGATGAAATGTGTTCCAGATTTTGTCTCCCCACCTCTTCTTCTAGTGGCACTGTGTTCATAACTGTGCTATAATAATAAAGGGTTACTGATAAATGACTTTTTCCGTACAGAATTTTCTAGGGCTCATTTTTTGCATATGCCATGGTTTTAGATTTCATCTCATTCACGGGAATTAATCCGTGGTAAAGCTTTTGTAGCATGTCTCTGAGGTAAAAGTGAAAGTTAAAAATTGTATTGGTGTAGAATCTCTGCCAGACTATATTTTATCTTCGGTTTGGTATTTTCTGTTCAGGATCTTTGTATGCCAGTATGATGAATTCAGATTAATCTCTGGATGATGTTATAGACCTATTATTTTCAGACAAATCATCGAATTCTTACTTTGGTCATATAGTTACTTTACATTATTAATTATAATCTTCAATAATTATTTCTTGATTTTTAAAATAAATATTCACTGAAGGTTTCTCCCCTCAAATAAATGAAATACCATTCCTGGCACCTTTCAAAATAAACTATATTAATTTTGTCTTGGCACACTTAGAACCGTTTTCTTTTTTTCAAGTGGAGCTTTTATGTCTGTATTATCTTGTCTTGGTTGAGTTTATCTGGACTTCTTTTACTCCTTTAGCTGTTCCTCAGACTTCAGGGGTGCAGGGAGGATATAATCATGCTTCTTACTGTTGGTATTTGGAGGGCGGGCCCCACATTTTGTTTGGTTACTTTGTCTTTTTTCTCATTTCCCTGTCTTTATTCATTCTGCTTCCTCCATAAACACCTACTATAATCTAGTTAATTTATGTCTTTGGATGTTTGTGTATCTTTGGAAAATATTAAATAGTGTTTCCTTCATACATGTATAAGTTTGTAATTTTCACAAATGGCCTTGATCTGTACATACCATTTTATTCTTGTTTTTTTTTTTTTGTTTTTGTTTTTTCATTTAGCCCTGTATTTAAACAATCTATTTTTGTTGCTCTATGCAACTCTGGTCCATTACTTCTGACTGCTGTGAAGTACTATGTCATGTGCATACTCTTATCCATGTATACTGTGTATTTGTCTTATTTACAAACTCTCCTGATAGCACGTGGGTGTATTTAACTCCATGTGCCATTAATAATGTTGCAGTGATAATCTTCATTTTAATTTATAGAGATATTAATCAAGAATCTGATTGATGGGTTGTTGAGTATCCATTATTAAGTTCACTAAGTATTGCCAGATTTCTCTGTAGAGTGACTAGATAGTTTATACTGCTTTGAACAGTGCATTAGGATTCACAGAATCTATTTTTCATGTGGGCAACAAGCTACCAAATTGGACTGAAGAGTTGCTTTTATAGACATGATTAGCAGACTGCCAAATTATTTATGTGTGAATAATTTAAAACCAAAGTAGGTTACTATTAACCCCTCACTCAGAATGGACTCCTGAGTGGAAAAGCTGCCTTTGGTTTCTAATAAAGGTCTCTATAATGAGAGCTTTTTGGTGAGAGAATATAAGGGTGAGCCCTCATTGCAAGTAACTCTGCCTGCCAGCCATGTGGACAGTTTAGTTCTGCAAGATGCAAATGATTAGATTTTGTGTCCATTGTGGTTCTTGGAATGCAACATGAGTAAAGCCGATTCTCTGCCCCTGAAGCTCTATGGTTGTAGAACAAGTGAGCACAGGACTTGTGCTCATCTCCCTTTTGGAGAGACCCCTTTGCTTCATCTCAGATAAGTTGGCACTTGCTGTTTAGTCTTTCATAGCAGTCTTTCTCCTGGCACTGTTATTCTTGTTACATTACTTTCAAAAAATAAGACACAGAGATGCCTGGGCCTATTAACTCTGATCATTTGGAGTGCTATCAGTTCATGATTATACCTAACCTGATAAAAGATTTCCCAGAGAGAGATAGGTTTTAGTGTGGCATTTGTTTCTTGAAGTGCAATGATTGGGGTGGGAGGGATGACATGTTGTTAAGTCCCTTTGAATTGGCAAAATAGAGATTGGAACTATTACCTAGAAGCATGGATTAATTAAAAGTAGTAAGAGGGCTGGGCACAGTGACTCACACCTGTAATCTGAGCACTTTGGGAAACTGAAGTGGGAGGATTATTTGAGGCCAGTCATTTGATACCAGCCTGGGCAACATAGCAAGACCCTGTCTCTACAACAGGAACAAAAAATTAGCTGCATGTGGCAGTGCATGCTTGTAGTCCTAGATACTTGGGAGGCTATGGCAGGAGATTTGCTTAAGCCCAGACTTCACAGCTGCAGTAAGCTACTATCATGCCACTATGATCCAACCTGGGCAACAGAGTAAGACCCTGTCTCTTGAAAAAAAAAGTAGTTAAGAGTCAAATGTGATCTGTAGTGATAAGAATACAGATAACAATACTGGGCAAAATAACAGAAAAAACATCTTCCTATCTTGACCCATCTAAATTTCCCATTAAAAAGACCAGTAGGTAAATAGATGAATGAGAAAAACACTGCATGTGTATTAGAAGCTAGAGCTTAATGCCACTCATGCCAGAAAACTCAGAATAATTTTTGTTAGGCAGCACTGCTAATGGGGCTGGAATGAAGAAGTAATTGAGGGAAAGCCCTCAAGGAGAACCTTTCTGGGAGAGAACTCTTAAGTTGGGAGGGACAGTAAACTCAATGCACATTCCTACAAAGCACAGTGTTTAAATTCCTCTTTTGCCTCTTGGACCAGAAGCATTGGTACTTTGTGAACAGTGTTTATAGGTGTAGAGTTTGCTTATAGCACCTCCCTAGAAGGAGCCTGTCCACATAGGTGGCCTAGTCACTAAGTTGCCATCTACCAACTCTCCTGCCTCAAACCCTGCTCAGATTGCTGGATAGCTCAACTAGCAATCTATGTTGAGATTTGTGTTCTCAAAGATTGAGTCATTAAACCTAGGGAAGCTGGATATCAGTAATAAAAAGGAAGCAATCCAACAGGATTCTGAAGACATGAAAAATACAGTTGCCAAATTAAAATCTCTGGATGCAGTGAATAGCAAATTGGACACTGCAAAAAGAAATCAAAATGACAAAATAAGACAAAAGGAAGATAGGCCAGGAGATAAAATATATAGTACAAATAGCAGGAATATCATAAAGAGAGAGATAGAGGACACACATTGTTAAAAAAAAAAAAAATAGATGGAAGCAATGCTGATCCAAAAGTAATACAAAGAAAAATATGAAAATATTTCCTGCTGGACATTTCATAATTGGAGGCATTTATGCTAGAGACAGTATGAAAGGAACCAAGTTGACAGAGGTGTAGAAAACCAACCCTTAAATTCTAACCTGAAAGAGCAAACTGTGCCAGGCACAGTGGCTCATGCCTGTAATCCCAGAACTTTGGGAGGTCGAGGCGGGCGGATCACCAGAGATCGGGGGTTTGAGACCAGCGTGACCAACATGGAGAAACCCTGTCTTTACTAAAAATACAAAATTAGCTGGGTGTGGTGGCACATGCCTGTAATCCCAGCTACTTGGGAGGCTGAGGCAGGAGAATCTGCTTGAACCTGGGAGGCGGAGATTGTGGTGAGCTGAGATCACACCATTGCACTCCAGTCTGGGCAACAAAAGTGAAACTCCATCTCAAAAAACAAACAGAAAGAGCAAACTGCCTGGGTTGTGAGTGGAAGAGATGCTGAATAAATCTGACTAAATCTCCTGTACTTCTCAGAAACAAGAATAAGCAGATACAAGTAGAAACCTGGCAAGATGGGAGACCTTCTTCCTGGAATAATAAAAGGCCTTCTTTCTGGTGTTAGGACCAGAAAGACTACGTAGTTGTGCAGCCATTTGAGAAGAGAAGACAGCGTTACTGTTATTTGCAAGTGATGATTATCGACCAGAAAATCTAGGAAGACTACCTGAAAGCCTATTTGAACCAAAATTGTGTGGTTGGTTACAGTCTAAATATATTGAAGTCAGTACTTTTTCAATGTTCAAGGAATACCTAGTTGGAAACTATAATGGAGAAAAAAATCTCAAGTATTTAGAAACAACAACAAAAAAAAGTACAGAAATTATTTTTTAAAAACTTAGCTGTCCAGGATAACATAGAGCTGAGTAAGTAGAGAGACTAAATATGTTTCTAAAAAGCAAGACTCAGTCTTATATTATTTCTTCCCAAAGCTATGAATTTGATGCAATTCTAATCAAAATCTAATTAATATTTTTGATTCAGAAGTGGGGTAAAATTGGGAAATTTTACAAAATTTGTCCGAAATTGTTTTATAATAAGTTTTTTTTCCCCCATTTATTTATTTTATTGCATTTTAGGTTTTGGGGTACATGTGAAGAACATGCAAGATTGTTGCATAGGTACACATGTGGCAGTGTGATTTGCTGCCTTCCTGCCCATCACCTACATCTGGCATCTCTCCCCTTGCTATCTCTCCCCAACTCCCCACCCCGCACCATCCCTTCCCTATTTCCCCCCAGTGTGTAGTGCTCCCCTCCCTGTGTCCATGTGTTCTCATTGTTCAACACCTGCCTATGAGTGAGAACATGTGGTGTTTGATCTTCTGCTCTTCTGTCAGTTTGCTGAGAATGATGGTTTCCAGGTTCATCCATGTCCCTACAAAGGACACAAACTCATCATTTTTGATGGCTGCATAATATTCCATGGTGTATATATGCCACATTTTCCCTGTCCAGTCAGTCATCGATGGGCATTTGGGTTGGTTCCAGGTCTTTGCTATTGTAAATAGTGCTGCAGTGAACATTTGTGTGCACGTGTCCTTATAGTAGAATGATGTGTAATCCTTTGGATATATACCCAGTAATGGGATTGCTGGGTCAAATGGAATTTCTATTTCTAGGTCCTTGAGGAATCGCCACACTGTCTTCCACAATGGTTGAACTAATTTACACTCCCACCAACAGTG
>NW_022437108.1:551010-555070 GCF_009761245.1 Sapajus apella
GGCCATTTTCACGATATTGATTCTTCCTAACCATGAACATGGAATGTTTCTCCATCTGTTTGTGTCCTCTCTTATTTCGTTGAGCAGTGGCTTGTTGTTCTCCTTGAAGAGGTCCTTTACATTCCTTGTTAGTTGTATTCCTAGGTATTTTATTCTCTTTGTGGCAATTGTGAATGGAAGTTTGTTCTTGATTTGGCTCTCTTTAAGTCTGTTATTGGTGTATAGGAATGCATGTGATTTTTGCACATTGATTTTGTATCCTGAGACTTTGCTGAACTTGCTTATCAGTTTCAGGAGATTTGGGGCTGAAACGATGGGGTCTTCTAGATATACAATCATGTCGTCTGCAAATAGAGACAATTTGACTTCCTCCTTTCCTATTTATAATAAGTTTAAAAGAAAATTTTTGAAGGAGTAGCATTATGAAGTTGGAATTGTACCATGATATATTAGAAGATTTTTATAAATCTGCAATAATTGAGACCATATGATATTGACTAAGAATGGAATAAGCTAGAGTCCTAAAAAAAGACAGATTAATGTTTGATAGTGAAGTCATTCCAATTCATTAGGTGAATGAATTAGTAAACAAAAGTGGTAAGAATATTGACTTAAAAATCACAAGAATATGAAACTAGAGTTGTACTTTACACCATGAACTAAGATTTTAGATGGTTAAAACAATGAAAACATTTTAAAATAAAGAAAAATAAGGAAACCTGTGTGTGTAAATATATAATCAAGTAGTGGAGAAATTCTTTTCTATTTTTAATGTTTAAGAAAATATTTCTTCTTAGATAAGCTTATATAGTTGTTAGAGAAAAGAAATACACAAGCAAAAAGAAGAAAAAATAGCCAGACTTCTACCCAGTTAGAAACCACCATTGGTTTCTAACTTGATAGCATGTTGGCAGTATATAGAAGAGCTCTTTTAAATGCAAAATTAAATGAAGAATCACACATAAAAAGTGATTGAATCCAGGCACAGTGGCTTATGCTGTAATCCCAGCACTTTGAGAGACTGAGACAGGAGGATGGCTTGAGCCCAGGAATTCAAGACCACCCTCAGCAATAAAGTGAGACCTCTTCTATTAAAAAAATAATAGATTTAGTTGCACAAAAAGTTATATATCAAATACCATCAACAAAATTGAAAGGCAAATGTCAAATATGAAGGAATATTTTGCTATGTGATAAAAATTTAACATCTTTAATGTATGAGTAGCACTTATAAGTCAATAAGAAATGAATGCCTGAATAGGAAAAGAAACAGGCATGAATGGGGTAGTTTGTCATGGAAAACAGAATCAATCAATAAGTGTGGGAAAGCATCGCCAATCTCATTAATAAAACAAGAAAATGGAAAATAAAACAATACAGTATCATTTTAAAAAAATGAAGTACCTTTTAAAATCTACCAGATTGGTAAAGCTTTTACAAATGATAATGCCACTATGGGACAGGGCGCTTGGAAACAACCACTGTCATTAACTGATAAAATTTATATTTTCCTCTAACTTTCTATTAAAAATTTTTTTTAAACAAAAAATATATGGTGACCGTGTATTTCTTTTTGGGTTCAGGGGAAAATAAAATCAGCTCTTTTGTGTTTTGTTGAAAAAGGGCTCACATATTCATTGTTAGTGAGGAGAAATGTAATCTTATATTACTAGCTATTCTCTAGAGCAGTTTTTTAAAATTTTATATATATATATATATATATATATATATATATATATAGAGAGAGAGAGAGAGAGAGAGAGAGAGAGAGAGAGAGACAGAGTCTTGCACTGTCACCCAAGCTGGAAGGCAGTGGCATAGTTTTAGTAGAGACAGAGTTTCCCCATTTTGGCCAGGCTGGTTTTGCACCTCTGACCTCAAGTCATCTGGCCACCTCAGCCTCCCAAAGTGCTGGGATTATAGGCGCAAGCCGCCTCACCCAGCCTCTAGAGCAGTTTAAAAAATGTATTAAAAGCATTCATGATCTACATACCCTTTGATCCAACAATTTTACTTAAAATAATTTATCCTAGAAAAATCAGAGCTATTCAAGAACACATGTATTTCAAAGATATTCTGTATATACAACGATATTTATGATACAGTAAATTTAGAAACAACCTAAATATTTAAAATAGAAAGTTGTCCAGGCATGGTGGCTCAAGCCTCTGATCCCAGCACTTTGGGAGGCCATGGCCAGTGGATCATCTGAGGTCAGGGGTTCTAGACCAGCCTGACCAACATGGCAAAACACTGCCTCTACTAAAAATACAAAAGTTAGCTGGGTGTGGTGGCACACACCTGTAGTCCCAGCTACTGGGGAGGCTGAGGCACAAGAATCACTTGAGGCCAGGAAGTGGAGGTTGCAGTGAGTCGAGATTGTGCCACTACACTCCAGCCTGGGCAGCAAAGCAAGACTTCCTCTCAACATAAATAAATAAGTAAAAAAATTTTTTTACAAAAATAGAAAATTGATTCACGGTACTGTATAGCATATATCTATAGTAGAATGCTGTGTAATAATTAGGAATGCTAATAGTAAATGACAAAAGTTGAGTCTAAATTTTAGATACACTTTGATCCTAATTACTCATGCAATTGTTCAGCCATTCACTCAAATACTTAGTACGCACTGTATCCCAGGAATTATTCTAGAATCAAGAGATAGAGCACTGAGTGAGGAAAAAAACAAAACAGGCTGTTTCGTTGCCTTCTTGGAACTTACATTCTAGTTAGTAGAGAGAGAATAATGAACAAATAATTCATCAGTTTTTTTTGGTGATACTGGAGAAAAATATAACAGAGTAGGGTGATAAGGTATACCAAGGGAGGGAAAGGGAAAGAATGCTGTTTTATCTCTGATACGTCAGGGAAGTCTCTGAAAAATGATATTTGAATAAAGACCTGAAGAAAATTAGTTAGGGAGGAAGAAAGCAATGTTTACATCTGGGGTAAGAGTATTCCTTATTGAGAGAACTGTGTGTATTCCAGCAAGAACATGGAGGTCAGCTTAATCAGCACAGTTAAACCAGGGAGGAGAGTGTAGGGAAAACAGGGTGACAGAAGTGGAGGTGAAGGGTGAAAATGGAGGACCTTGTAGGACCTTTGTAAGCACTTTGGACTTATACAGTGATAAGATGAGACGCCATTATAGGGTTTTGAGCAGAGGGATGAAATATGACTGATATTTTTAAAGACCTTTTTGGCTGTTTGGTGTGGAATAGACTAGAGAGGAGCTGTTATGGAAGCATGGAGATAAGAGGTGATTGTAATAACCCTGTCAAGAGATGATGGTAACTTAGACCAATGATGAGTAGTTTGATTCTGGATTTACAACTCATGCCCAAGCCTTGTTTAAGGAAATAATGAAATACATACATCAACATGTCAATAGCTATCTCTATTTGGTAGGATTGCTAGTGATTTGTGTTTTCTTTATACAGACCAATGTTTTTCACATTTTCTATATTATTACTTTTAAAAGTAGTAACACCAACTAAAATGACTTCTACTTTTATTGTATTTTTTTGTGATTTCAAAGTATTATGTGCATTTAAAATTTTAAGATTTTTTTTTCTTTTTAATGTTAGGCATTCCATTCTGTCTTGTAATTCAGTGGGTGAACAGGTCCAGCTCTTAAATTAGAACCAAGATGTTAGTTGACTAACAAAATTGATCAAGGAAGGGGATTACACTTTTTTCCTCAAGCTACAGAGGACTGTATTCAGTATTTTCCCTGTCATTCTTGTTTTTCTCTGTAAACTGTAGAAACCCGGCTGGGCGCGGTGGCTCAAGCCTGTAATCCCAGCATTTTGGGAGGCCAAGGCAGGTGGATCACGAGGTCAAGAGATCGAGACCATCCTGGTCAACATGGTGAAACCCTGTCTCTACTAAAAATACAAAAAATTAGCTGGGCATGGTGGTGCGTGCCTGTAATCCCAACTACTCAGGAGGCTGAGGCAGGAGAATTGCCTGAACCCAGGAGGCGGAGGTTGCGGTGAGCCAAGATCGCGCCATTGCACTCCAGCCTGGGTAACAGGAGTTTCACTCATGTTACCCA
>NW_022437108.1:555170-672411 GCF_009761245.1 Sapajus apella
CCCTGGAGGGGGGGGTTGCGGAGAGAAAACACCGCGCTATCACTCCCCCCCGGGGAAAATATGAAAAAACCCCCGTAAAAAAAAAAAAAAAAAAAAAACCCTGTAGAAACCCACTTTCATATATTATTATTGATAAATTCAATGCTGTAAGGAAACAATTCTTTCTTATGCGTTCTGCTGTTCGCACCTTATCATTAATGCAGAATAACTCAGTGATGAAAAACTGTGCAATATAGTTCAACAGAATGGTCATGTCCAGGTCATCCTTGCTAATGAATGAGAGGTGTATCATTGATTTCTATGTACCATTAGAAAACATTGTGATTTTTTTTCTTCTGACTTTCTGATTTGCTTAATTGTAGCAAACATTAAGACACTTATAAACCTACTTACTGTAACTTAGATGTGAGGTCTAGTCGTCCAGAGCATGCTGGTTGGCAGAGAGGGGATTAAAAGTCAGGGTGGAATTCAGACATGGTTATAGACAATCTGGAATTGATAGCATTCCTAAACAGTAAATAAACAAAACAAAACTTCGTTATCTGGAAGCCTAACTTCAATGTTCTGTTAGTCAATAATAGTACTCCTTGCTTTCATTGGCAGGGTTGAGTCCTGTAATACAAGTTAGAAGATAGAGATTCCAGGTTTTTACTCTCAGAAGAACCTCTCCAGGTGATATGAAGAGAAGACAAGATAAAATTCTGTTTTACTCTGCATTTTGTTTCCAAATCATGCTTTACAAGTAAATTGCAAGTTTGTAGTGGGACTTGTTCTATAAACAACAAAATTACTTCATGGCCTGTTGGTTGTATCTTAGCCCATTAATTAAAAATAAATGTGCTTTGTTTAATTTTCATGAAAATAGAGAAATATATCATTTTAGACTATAGATTCTAAATAAATGTAATACATGAACTAAATCTAAAGCTTTCTATACCTTCTGTATCTTTCTGTACCAACTAAGCAATTTATGTGGTAGATAAATGTTTCACCATGTTTGTTTGTTTGTTTTTCTCAGCAAGGCAGTTTACTTCTATAGAAGGGTGCTGCATACAGATGGAACAATGGCGGCTGTGCTCTTGGGCAAGGGGTAAAGGGTTACTTATGCCTGACAGGTGTTGTCCCTAGTCCCTATTGGCTAGGGTTAGACCACGCAAGCTAGGCTAATCCTGATTGGCTATTCTAAAAAGAGCAGGGTCCAGTATGAAACCAGAGGTGAAAAAAAAAATAGAGCAGGGGTCCCAGCTGGAATGGCAGGGTGAGTGTTTTGGCGGGGAGGACAGTTACAGGTGGGTCAGAGCAGATAGCCAGGGGTGATCAGGTGACTGGGATGAGTCAGGATGGGAGGGAGGGGTAGCAGATATGAACTACTGATTAGAACAAGTGGAGAAGGTTGTTTACTGGAATTACAATGAAGTTAAACTTTAAATTAGAGATTTGAAGAAAAAGAGAGTTGAACATCACTGACATGCTGATTCTTTGAAAAGAAACTTAGGGTTCACTATAACAATCCCCCATTTTGAATCTTTACAGTTTTCTTTTCTCTTCAAACTTCCTTAACATGTCTTGGCTTAGTTGTTCTGTTTGTTCCCCTAAAAGAAGTAATCTATCTGAATAGGGTGGAGGAGGGGTTCAGGATATTTTAGTAAAAGCTCTGTCTACTAGCCTCTGCATGAGTCCTCGGATGCATGGTATGACACAACGTCTAACAAGAAGTATACTTATCACAGTTGCTAGAGAGGTAAGAATTGCGGTTATGTTTTCTTTCCATTGACTGAACCACCTTTTGAGCCAATTTGAAATAGGGTTATTGATGCCAGAATTTTTAGCTATCTCAATTGATAAAGCAGTGGGTGCTTGGAGGGCTTTTGTTATGCTCCCAATGGGAACAGTGTTGTTTGGAATAAAGGTACAACAATGGGTTTTAATTATAACATAAAAACCACCTTTCTCTGCTAAAATATTTAGGGCTATTCTATTTTCTTAGGCCATTTGGCTAGTGGATCCGAATTGTTCAGCTCTTCCTTTGACAGCATCTGTAGTATAGTTAACAAACCGCTGTTGGTTGGAATAAATGTAGTTTATCTTATCTATAATTTTTTTATTATTAATTGTTACCCACCAGAACAACATTGATTTAAATCGTGCAGCTCTTTGATCTCGGGCTTTAAGTTTATTTGGCACTCGTCAAGGAACTCCAGTTGCATCTAAATAGACATGAGAATCAAAAGACCTATAAGGAGCTTCTCTTATTTGCCGTTGGAATTTCTCTTTTCTGGTTGATGAAATGCCAGGGTAGAAGGGATAGCCAGTTGGACTAGAGGGCAAGTGCTGCTCCAATTATTTGGCTGAGTGTCCAGTAAACGTTCTCCACAATAACACCATGCATCTGCTTGGGGATGAGTAAGGGCGGACTGATGAGCCAGCTCTTGGAAGTGCTTGACTTCCCTGTATCCTGTTAAGTTTCCAAGGAACAGTAAGTTCGCCCCCTGTCACGAGAGACATGTGGCAAACTTTGCCTTAGGAGATAGAGGCTATATGGCCCTTGGGGGCTGACCTGCAGGGTGTTGAACCTCAGGGAATAACAGGAAAAGAACTTGGCACAATTTGTTATTCCAGGTGTTGCAATCCTGAGAAAGAGCTACTATGCATTCCATGTCCAGTTGATTTGGGGACCATCCAAGTGGAAAGGTGACAGCCTGGGCCTCTGGCCTACTTTGTGCCCAAGTGTAACAGTTGCATTTATTTAAGGTGCAAATGGAATATATAATCCATTCTACCCAGGCATTTGCATCCTTATATCCTGTTTTAATGGCCATGGTTTACCTTAGGTCCTTTACTTCTGCCATTGAGACTTTGGTTTTGTCATTGTGTCTAAGAGGAGTGATTGATAAAGAGGTTAAAGGAGCAATAAAGTGCATTTCAAAAATTTCTTTAGGATCCTTTCCTGAAATGTCGGCTCCTATACCATAAATACAACTTAATAAAGGGGAAGAGTTTTCAAATGTTGCAATAGCAATAGTAAGCTCTATAGGATTACATTGGTTATATCGACAGCTAGCAGGAGTAATTCCTTTGGTGAAGTGGATATATCGTTTTAAGGAGTGACAAAGACCTGTGGAAGCAGTCCGTCTTAAACCTTTAGTGTTCCATGTGACATTAGAGTAAGCAGAACATAGAGATTCTGTTTTAGAGGGACAAGAGTCTGATTCCTACCAATTACAAATGCAGCTACTATTATTCCTTGGATTACTAGTATCCTTAAAGAAACTTCTGTCTTCCTAATCTGAGGAAGTCTAAGAGGGACAGAGACATTCTTCCAGAAGCAGCAAGGTGTGCTTTGTTATGCAAATCTCCACAAGGCATAATTAAACACACATTAAAGCAACAACTTGAGGTGAGCCAGATCTAATCACATTAATAAGATGGGGAGTAGTTAAAGGGAAGAAAAGAAAAAAAAAGGACAGACAGACTAAGCTTTTCTTAGCTTTAACTTGGTAGGGTCTGATCCTGGGGCAATAGCCCATGATTCTAATGGTGATGGCACTTTCTTGACTCAGGTGTGATGGGTTCATCATTTTTCTGCTGTACGAAGGACAGTCTTGGTTGCTAAATGTTTTACCATGTTTGACTTGTTTTCCTTTGTTTACCTAATTGGCATGTAGATTTTCAGTATAGTTTTTTTTTTTTTTTCTCCTCAAGAGGGAGTCTTGCTCTGTCACCCAGGCTGGAGTGCAATGGCGCAGTCTTGGCTCACTGCAACCTTTGCCTCCTGGGTTTCAGTGATTCTCCTGCCTCAGCCTCCTAACTAGCTGGGATGACAGGCGTGCACCACCGCTCCAGGCTAATTTTTTGTATTTTTAGTAGAGATGGGTTTTCACCATGTTGGCCAGGCTGGTCTTTAACTCCTAGCCTCATGATCTACCCGCCTCGGCCACCCAGAGTGCTGGGATTATAGGCAGGAGCCACCTTGCCTGGCCTTCAGTTTTTTAATGATCCAGGATGGATGTATTGCTGCTTCCTGATGTGTCAGTGAAAGTAATTCCTTTGCCTCAGAATAACTATCTGGTTTATAATGTTTATGTTTTTTGAATTTTTCTATTACTTTTCTGTGAATTAGGTGTGGTACTATGGAAAGAAAATAGGCTTTGCCTTCACCCAGACCAGGTTGAATCCCAACATTGTCATGGAATAGCTGCATGAGTAGATGTCAGGGCCTCAGTTTCCTCATCAATAAAACTACACTATGGATTTCTTACAATATTCCTCTAGCATTATGCCTAGTATAGTAGGCAGCCAATAAGTATTACTTCTTTCTATTTTCCTTACTTTATATTTTGTTTGTCTTCTTTATCGAATAGAACCTTTGGTAATTTTGTTAAGGTAAGTTTTTATTTTCTTTTTGAGACGGAGTCTCGCTCTGTCGCCCAGGCTGGAGTGCAGTGGCGCTATCTCAGCTCACTGCAACCTCCGCCTCCTGGGTTTAAGCAATTCTCTTGCCTCCCTCTTGAATAGCTGGGACTACAGGCGTGTGCCACCACACCCAACTAATTTTTTTTTTTTTTTTTTTGGTATTTTAGCAGACACGGGGTTTCATTTTGTTAGCCAGGATGGTGGCAATCTCCTGGTCTTGTGATCCTCCTGCCTCGGCCACCCAAAGTGCTGGGATTACAAATGCGAGCCAGCGTGCGTGGCCTAAGATAATTTTTATAAAGAGCACTTTTAATGGTAAATGAAAAGAATTTTCATTTAAATTTGGTCTACATGACGTCAGATCTTCAATCGAGGCCTTGCTTTTTTCCATTATTTAAAAAAATGTTTATTATACAGTTTTGTGGTAATTCAAAATACGTACTTGTGGCAGATCCTGCAAGATCCTTGTGCTAGAAGCTTTGTATACATTGTCTAATTCTCACAACTACATAAGGTAGGTGTACTTTCTTTTTCATTGAAGAGGAAATTGAGGATCATATCAGGAAAGCTTTCAAAAATGTTTATGTACTAATGGGCCAATCAATGGATTAAAATACATGTGGTATACTGTAAAGTGATCTTTTGCCATTGGAGAGTGAAGGTTCCATTATCAGATCAGAGTAGGTTCCACTGGGACTTGGGAGTAGTGGCTGTCAAGAAGCTGTGAGGGAGTTGAGCTGTTGCTCTTATTTGTGATATTGAGATATCCTTGAAGTCAATACGTGCTGTTGCTGTTTCAGGGTGCTTTGACCAAGGTGTTTTTTTTTTCTTTCGTCTTCTTCCATAATGTGGCTTATCAATTAATTCTTAAATCTTCAAAATGTGAGTATCTTCCTTAATTTTCATCATTTTATCTTTGGCTATTGCAATAACGTTGCATTTTTTCCCCTTACACAGTCTTTATAATGATTTTAATTATATCAAAAGGAAAATCTAGCATGGGTATGGATTTTTTATTTTTTTTTTTAATTTTGGTTTAGTGTTTTAGTTTTTCAGGGTTCACATAAAAATCAAGCCAACAAAGATCTATGCCTAGTTTTTCTTTTCTGTTAAAAAGGAAGATTAGGTCTTTATGTATTTTATTATTGTTGATATAGTGTTCCACTAATGCTTAATACTGATCTTTCGTCATATATATTTATATATCAGTTATAAAAAGGAACTTGTTTCATAATTATCTGCTTTTTATTTACATGAAATATGAGTGTTAAAGAAATACAGTCAGATGTTTAGAATACATTAGTGCCAAGTTTGAGTTTTTATCTTATTGGCATAGGAATTTACAATGATTCATTGGGTTATTTCTTTATTGAACTGCTGATTCCAGTTTAAACATACCCTTGCCCCAACAATGATTTACTTTATTTAGAACCATAATCTGATGAGTGCAGAGAGAAGCTTAACCTAACATCCAAATATTTGATTTTATAGCTATTAAAACATTAATGTACTATTTACCATCATGTTGGCGATCATCTGGGAATACTTTTTAGTATGAAACTTCGAATACTTTCTTATTTTTAAAATCCAGATTACTCATTTATGGTCTTTTCAAAGTATAGTTTGTCCAGTGGTATTATTAGTTACTGTGGAAAGCAGAAATGTATCAGAAATGTTTGGATTTTATTTACATATTCTAAAGGCTTGCTTTAAATGATAGTCAAATATCATAGGCTGCTCAGTATTTTTGGATGTGGTTTGTTGTTGAATATGTTTACTTGAGCAAATAATAGTGGGTCCTTTTGGGATTATTTTGCCTTGCTAAACTTAATTTCTGAAGATTTTAAAAACATGGTACATTAGATAGCTTTTCTTCTGTCTGCCTGCCTATAGCACGAGCTCTTTGTCAGCAGTAATTTTTTTTATACATCCCACATGTCAAGCTGTTTCCTAAATAGAATAGTATCAAGAATATAGACCCTAATTAATTCTGTATTGGGTAGAAAATGAGAGACTATCGGTTTCAGAACCATCTTAACATTTTAGGGAGCTGTTTTTCCAACATTGCCAGGATATTGGATCCAGGAGCCAAGAATGATTTTTGTTTCTTTTAGATAAGTCAGACAGTTTCTGTGATGAGGGAAATATTCCTTGTATCCAGAAAATGCTGTCATCAGATAGAAAGTGCAGATTGAAATAAATAGAGGGAGCCTCAGAAGAGCGCTTTTTAGCTTTGTTTCATTTATGACAGTAGAAAATGTGTATTCTTATTCTTATGAATGTTTTTAAATGATTCTGGCATTTCTGTTTCTATTGGAGATATGTTGTGTCCTTTCTTTTATTTCTCCTAATTTAAAATTTCTAGCTTTATTTATCTATTTGAAAGATTACCAAGACCCAGAGCAGTATGGTTTGTCATCACAAGATAGTAGTTGAAAGTGTTTGTTATTGATATTTTTGAGTGTCTCCTTTATCAAAGTTAATAGACCACTAATGTGAAAGTTCATTACGTCATTCTTTAAAATCCAAAGATGAATCTGTGTGTTGAGGGAAGGGAGTAGCAGGAGGGGGAAGTTAAGTGTTCAAGATAGATGGCTAAAATGGCTTAGCAAATGGGGATAGTTAACTGCTTGTAGTCTATGGAGATTATTTGAGATCAGATTTCTCTTATAATTTAGAACATTTAGTAAACAAATTCAAACTATATGGTGCTAGATTTCTAAACTGTAGAAGTTAGATTAGTCTATGGTTATTTTTTAAAAAAATTATACCAGTTTTCTGTTATATTCATATGGTCACCTTGTATTTGTAGCTATTTTAAGATCTTAATCCATTCTTCAACTTAACTTTATGTAAGGTAACCAAAATGTATTATATTTCAGGATGACCTAAATTCATATAAAAGAATCTTAGCCACTAAGAGGGAGAGGCATAAGAAAGCAGTGGGTATGGCACAGCTGGATTTTCAGATCCCAGTTAGAAAATCATCATTTAATATATAAGCTGAGAAATTTGGTTTTTATATTATTGAGAGAAACTAAATCCAAAGACCTCACAAACATCTTTTTAAAATCAGTTCCAAAATAGAAAGGTAGCACTTCTTCTTGGGAACTTGAATTTGTCAAGAAAATTGAAACTTTACAAGGAAATGAACTGCTTCTGACTTTTCAGTGGCCCCATCACTGCCCATTTACCATCTCTATGTAAAAGCACTTGACATCTCAGCTCCACCTGTTTGCCATGATCATACTAAGGAAAAGGTGTATGTATGTTTGTATGTGTTGAGATGGGATCTCGCTCTGTCACCCAGGCTGGAGTGCAATGGCATGATCAAAGCTCACTGCATCCTACCACTCAGACTCAAGCTATCCTGCTGCCTCAGCCTCCTGAATAGCTAGCTGGGATTACAGGTGTGAGCCATCACACCCAGCAATGTGGATCAATTTAATAATGCATTTACTCAGCAAATACTTATTGAACCCATATTTTATAACCATGTAGTAGGAGTACGAGGTAAATAAAACATGATTCCTGCCCTGAGGATCTTAAACTTTGGCACAGAGAAATGTGAGGCTCAGCTAGCTGGTCTAGATAAGGTCATTTAACTCCCAGGTATGAAAAACAGTGAAGTACCAAGGCAAAGCACAATTTGTTGGTGTTTATATTCTATTTTATTTCATCTAGAAAACCTTGGAAATAAGATTCTAGTAAATAGTGGAATTGTTTCTCCCTAGAGAGTTTTGTAGTCATTACTCAATGTCTTTTTTTTTTTTAAGAGACGGGGTTTCGCCATATTGGTCAGGCTGGTCTCGAACTCCAAACCTCAGGTAATCCGCATACCTCGGCCTCCCAAAGTGCTGGGATTACAGGCGTGTGCCCAGCCCTACTCAGTGTCTTAATAAACATTTCCCCAGTGTCTACTATGTGTAAGCATCATGATCAGCACTAGGGATATAAAATATATGAGATAGAGTGTTTTATTCTTGAGAAGGGTAGCGGGGGAGACGGCTATATATGCAAATAATTACAGTATGATGGGGGTAGACATTTTATCACTGAATTCTGTATCAAGTGATTTCTGTTGGTAGGAGTGACACTAGGGAGTAAAGAGAGACTAAGGAGGTCAGGTAACAGTGACATTGGGCAATAAAGAGAAATTAAGGTCACAAGGCCAAAAGTAATGGGTGACTGAAGGAGGCAGCCAGTTCTGTCTTGGTGAGTCTTTCAAAATCTCTTTACTTTACATCATATATTAGCAATTTTAATGGTGATTACCAAGAGAAAAACAAAAGTAAACTTTAAAGCACAAGAGTATCTTTGTTACCAAGAAGGTATTTTGTTATTTGTAATGAAATCTCATGTTGGTTCTGCTTTGTAGTTGACCTTTTAATGATATTTTTCATTGGGAGAAGCTTCCCATTTTGCAAAAGAGTAAAAGATCATCCACAGTGACACTGCCAGAAATGGCAATCAGTTAGCTCTGCTCTAAATGGGTGTATGTATAAACTTGGTATTAGAAGGCCTATAATGTTAGAACAGATAGCCTTATAGGGGAGAACTATTTAAGAGGGATTGATGGTGCACAAAATTAGAAAACAGTGGTCCACATCCAATATTTTTATTTTATGTATTGGCTAGTTGAAGTAGTTGGTGTTATCCTTTCTTATTCCTTAAAACCTGTTAAAGCGTAAAACATTTCAAAGAACCTTTTATCTCAGTGTTCTAGGTCCGTTTATTAGCCAAAGTGCCCTTTTCCATTATTATCACAAGTTACTCCTAGAATTCTCTCTGCATCCAACAAAAAATTTCCTGTCTGGCAGTTACAACCAGTTTTGGTTTACTTTCTTTTATCTAAGAACTTTCAAAAATCAGTGATTAACTCTTTGGTTACTTCAGAGATAATGAGTATAGTTAATCATATACACTTATTTTTCCTTATATCTGAGATTTTCTTCAACAATTTTCCTCCTTTTTAAAGAAAGGTGGTTTATAGATCACTCAAAAGATTCAAAGCCTTGAGTTTTATAAGTGGTAATTGGGTATGCTTTTTTAAAACTACATTTGGGACAAATTATTGCTTACCATCCATTTGCCAGACTTTCACCTGTTATAGACCAGGAATAATTCCTCCACCTTTTCTGTAAGAATAGTTTAAAAGGTAAGTGCCAGTAGGACATTAGATAAGAGTAGTTACTAAATTTCAAAGTATTATACTGATCATGAAAATTGTTATAGCTGGAGCCAGTCTTCTTTGGATCCTACTAGGTTGCCTTCTTGGTTCTAGTGCAAGATGTGGCAAAGCTTTACTTTTGAATTAACATGTTATACTTCTGCTATTTTCAGACAGTTTGTAGAACATTGACCCCATTGTTAGGTAGTTTGTGGTTTAGGAAAGCAAATACTAACTGACTGATGGGTAGTAGCTACTTGAAGCACCTGTTGAGAATTAGGAGGCTTGTAGGGGACATTTAGTAAGGAGGGGTGTCATCTATTAGCATCTGACATGATTGCAAGCTGGAAAGGGAGGGAGTTTTGTCTCACTTATACCATGTTTGCTAAATTCATAAAGGAGAATTATAATAGGTGTTTAGTCCTACTTATAAATTAATGAGTCATTCTTATCATATCCCTCTTCAGAAAATCATTCTCTCTGTCCACATACCTCCAGTGAGGAGCTTACTGCCTGCCTGCCTGAGATTCCACTCTGTTGTCGGACAGCTGTCAGAAATTCTCCCGTTGTTATTTTTCTTCCCATACATTTATTACTCTGTGTATTGAACATTTATGAAACCCTAATAAAAGGGGTTTCTGGCAAGGGTAAATTATGAGATTTCGTGTCATTTATTCTATCTTTTTTGCCCATTTGAAAACTTTTTTTTTTTTAGTTAAATATTCACTGGAAGTTGCCAGTATAGTACAGAGATCTCCTGTCTACTCCTCATCAATTACCCCCAATCTTAACATCTCACAAAACTATATTATAATAGCAAAATCATAAAATTGACAGTGGTATAATCCATAAGCCTTGTTCAGATTTCATTGGTTTTATATACATTTGTGTGTGTGTATGCATGCATGCAATTTTGTTACCTATGTAGATTTGTCTAACAATCAAAATAGAATACAGAACTGTTTCATACCTACGAAGATCTCCCCCTTTATAATTATCCTCAGTCTTCCCCCTGCCAATTCACTGGTAACCATCAATCTGCTCTCCGTTTCTGAAATGTCATCATTTTGAGAATGCTATATAAATGGAATCATACAGTGTTTGCATATAGCCTTTGAGATTGGCTTTTTACAACCAGCCTAATTCCCTTGAGGTCTATCCAAACTGTTCATATATCAGTAGTTATGCTGGTTGGTATTCTTCTTTTTAATGATTACAGATATGTTTCCTTCTAAGGCCACAATAAACATTTGCCTAATTGTATCAACATTTGAAATATTGTGAAAGTGATTAAACTTGTAGAGCTGTTCAATTTGAATTTACCCATTTTACAGTACATATGATATCTCAACTTTGATAATTTGTTACTGAACTGTGAAGGGTAAAGAGGAGTGAAAGGCCCCATTCTTCTGTCTGTTTTTAACCAGCTCTGGGACCACATGCTTATGATTCAGTTCACTTGTGCTGCTGCTAATGTGGCCAAGGGTTGTCTGCCTTATACGGTGATTGTCAGGATGAAATGAGACATAAAAGTCAAAATATAAATTTACCTGTAGCATGTCAAATAAAAATAAATGTTCAAGGTACAAATTAAAAGGAAATATACTGTATTGTTAATTGTGATTGTGTCTGGTAATATGAGATTGATAATAACAGGTTGTTTAGTTTTTTAAAAAATAATTTGCCTTTATTTTCTACTTTTTCCATAATGAAGGCATATTTTATCTTTTTTTCTGTTCATAAAAATAATGCATACTTAATAAAAATTGAAACATGACAGATACGTACACTAGAAAGTAAAAACTTACTGAAATTCTCCACCCAGACTTAACGATTTTGAACTTTTCGTTGTATTTTTTTCTATGCACATAGTAAGGCTTTGTTATTATTGAAACAGAAAATGAGAATTTGTGTGCACATGGTTTTGCATCTTATTGATTGATTGATTGATTGACTGACTGAGATAGAGTCTTGCCGTGTCGCTCAGGCTGTAGTGCAGTGGTGCCATCTCAGCTCCCTGCAGCCTCCGCCTCCTGGGTTCAAGCAATTCTCCTGCCTTAGCCTCTTGAGTAGCTGGGGACTGTAGGCACACTTCTCCACACCGAGCTAATTTTAATTTTTGTATTTTTTAGTAGAGACAGGGTTTCACCATGTTGGCCAGGCTGGTCTCAAACTCCTGGCCTCAGGTTATCTGCCCACCAGGCCGAATCTTACTTTTCACTAAGCTATCTTGAACATTTTCCATAGATACATGTATGGTTTTAATAGCTATATAGTTACTTCACTGTGTACATGTAGTATTCATTCATTTAGTCAGCTATTATTCATTTTATACTTGCTGTGTTTAAGGTACCATGGTGGGGAAGCTATGATGAATAATATATGAAGCTCACATTTTTGTGGAAAGATAGACATTAATAATGATTAATTTCTCAACTGATCATTTAATTACAAATAAGCACTAGGAAAGAGCAGTACAGGGAGCTATGTAAGTGCCTATTAGAGAGATTAAACCTGCTTTAAGAACCAGGGAGGATTTCCCAGAGAAAATAACTTTGTTACAAAATCTAAGTTTGTTTGTGTATGAATTAGGAAATGGGTGATAGAGTAGTGCATAGATAAATAGATATATACATACACAGAAGACTGTATGTCAAAATGGCAATCATTTATTTGTGAGTGGTGGCATTACAGAAGTTTTTAAAAGTTCCTATTTTCTAAGTTTTCTGTGGTGAACATGTATTTATCATTTGACTAAAATAGAAAAACTAAACCTGTTGGGTAGGTGAATACATATGCACCTAAAGGAAAACAAAACTGATAAAAATATATCTCACAGTGTTAATACTGTGGTGGCATTACAGTTAGCTATTGATTATTTTTAAACAGACTTTTTAAGAGCATTTTTAGATTTACAGAAAAATTGAGGGTATGGTACAAGAGTTTCCATATGACCTCCCCCAATACACACATACCCTATCATATAGCTTCTCCTTTTATTAACATCTTACAATGGTATGGTGGATTTGTTACAATGAATAAACCAATATTGATACATTATTATTAGCTAAATTTCATAGTTTATTCAAATTTTCTTAGTTTTTACCTTTATTATTTTTCTGTTCCAGGATCCCATCCAGGGTACCACAATTACATATAGTTTTCAGATCTTCTTATTCTTCTCTTGGCTGTGATGATTTCTCTGATGTTTTTTATTTTTGATGTTCTTGACAATTTGGAGGAGTACTAGTGAGGGATATTGTAGAATGTCCCTCTATTGGGATTTGTCTAATGGTTTTCTCATGATTAGACTCATGGTTTTTTTTTCCCTGTATGTATGTATGTATGTATATTGTTGTTGTTGATTTTTATTTTTAATTTTTTCTCATGTATTCTTGAAAGGAAGACCACAGAAATAAAATACCATTCTCATTACATCATATCAAGGGTATATACTGTCAGCATGACTTGTCACTGTTGATGTTAACCTTGATCACTGGCTTAGGTAGTGTTTGTCAGGTTTCTCCATTGTAAAGTTATTCTTTTCCCCTCTTTACATATACTGTTCTTTAAAAGGAAGTCTTTATGCACAGCCTATGTTAGGCTGCACTTCCTTGAGGAAGTGATAAAGTATTTGATTATTTTGCCTAGAAGATTTGTTTATTCTCCCACGTTTATTTACTTATTCAATTATTTATATTTGTATGAACTTGAAGACTTATTTTATACTTTGGATTTTAATCCAATACTACTTCATTTTATTGCTCATATTATTTCAGCTTTAACCATCGGAAGTTCTTTCAGTTGCCTCCTGCGCCTCTTTGACATACCCATATCAATAAGATTCTGCGTGTGTATTTAAACATTTACAACCATTTCTGACACTACCAAATGCTCCAGGTTTATCTTGTGTATTTCCTGCTATAGCCCTATGAACTGCCATTTTGCCAAAGAGTCCCTCCTTTTATTAGAGAATAGTTTTAGAAACCAAAATCTAGATATTATTTTATTTTTTTCTTAATATTTTTTTCCTAGTCTGGTTTTTCCTTTTATTTTAAAAGACTTCTGATAAGCCAAATATAAATTCTGCCATGTTAAATGTATTTTTGGCCCATTAAATATCCATTTCTAATTACCTTGTCCTTCCCTTCCTTCTCCCGTAAGACATTTTTCAGCTAGGATTGGCCCTGTGACACAGTGCTGGCCAGGGACATGTAAGTAGAAATTCTCTGGGAAGAGCTTTCTTTCCATAATCAAAAATCAAAACCTTGTGGGAGATATCTTTGGGCCTTCAGCCTTCTTCCTGCCAGGAATATGGAACTGATGCCTGGAGGTTGAGCATGAGTCTGAAAACAAATTCGAGGGAATGCACAGCAGGTGGATAGAAGGACCAGGACCCTTGTTTTGTAATCTCATTGCTGACCTGCAGTCGCACCATTCCTGTTCTGTCCAACTCCAGACTGCTGATTGCCTGAAATAAAATCCTGTGTGTTTAAATTGTTGTTACCTGGTTTTTCTGTAATTGTAGCCCAACACATAATTTTAGCCAATTCCGTTGTTAATTTGGTTGGCAGAATTATTATTCATTTATTTATAAAATACTTGTTGAAGACCTACCACGTGTAAGCCTCCATAAAATGCAGCACAAAGAAAGGAACTCTGTCAGTATTGCCTCCGTACTTTCTGATCCCAGGTTTAATAATGATGTACAGAATGGGATAGTTACATGAGTAACTGTAATTAAAAATGTAATATGTGTCACTTACTTGGTCGCAGTTACCTGTCATCTGTTACTGTAATCTGTTTCTCTTATTGTATTCTCTGTATCAGCAAAAGGTTTCAGAAATAAATTTACCTGGTTTCAGAACAGAAACCCAGGAGTAGTACTAGTCCCTTTCTTTTCCCTAACTCCCCACACCCTGTTTTTCCTACTTTGTAAAATTGTTTTGGTCTCATTTTCTTCATTTCCTTTTCTCCTGCACTAATTATGACTATCATAAATTTCTTTCACATGGTTCATACAACTCTTACACCTAGTATCCCTACTCCCAGTGTTCATCCCTCCCCACACTACTGACTAGGCAGTCTTTCTACAGGCAGATTAAAATCTTGTTTCTCTCTTCAGTAAAATTATATATAGGCTCTGCATGGTCTCTAATGCAAAGTTCAAATTTTTTTCTCTTGTGAAGGACCTTCAGGATCTGAACCTGCCTGGCTATCCAGCTCCACCTTACAGCACTGTCTCCATTACACAATCCCCCGCACCAGACACACACCTCATCTCATTCCAAA
This sequence comes from Sapajus apella, assembly GCF_009761245.1. Taxonomy (NCBI): domain Eukaryota; kingdom Metazoa; phylum Chordata; class Mammalia; order Primates; family Cebidae; genus Sapajus; species Sapajus apella. The sequence continues at coordinate 570,046 of NW_022437108.1, forward strand.
CATCTAACAACTTTGCCTTTAGGTTTTTTGTTTTGTTTTATTTTTTGTTTTGAGATGGAATCTCGCTCTGTTGCCCACGCAGGAGTGCAGTGGTTCCTCATATGTCATGGCCCAAAGTTCTTTTGTTGTCCTGTTTGAATATATGAAGTTTTAAATTTTTGAATATTTTGGACTACTGACCATTGTGTCCTTTTCCATTCATATAAATAATAAAGGTGATTATATATAAAACAAGTTAATAGTTTTTTATGGCAAATAAATATGCAATGGCAAATTAGTTGTGAGACTATGAAATACTACTCTGGGTTTAGTTTACACATCTAAGAAGCTATGTCGCCTTTTTTAGTGGATTAAATAAAGGGTGGGGACAGAGGATAGTTGGAGGAAACTGGTATAGGTGATGATTTATGTAATGTGTGACCTCTTCCTTCACTTTATTACACCATTACATTTGCATATTACTAACATTTTCAATCTGTAATTTGCTGTTTAATTTTATAAATGCAGTGTATTCAACGTTTTGCAGCCACCGCATGTAGATTGTTGATATTCTGGAGAAGTAAAGGTGTTTTTCCCCCCTTTCTGGAAAATGTACATTTTGTAATTAATTATAAAACCTGTGGCAGCCTTATATGTAGTTCTTTCTGTCTATGCAGAATATGGATTTACTACTTGCCGCTTCAATTAGGAGAGTCAAAAGCAGTGGTGGCAGCTGAACTTTCTATGAACTTCAAAGCCCTGAGGATAATTTTTCAGGGGCTTCTAAGGTTTCTCTTTTAACTTTTCCTTTATCTTACTCTGAGATAAAACCTCCATAAATGAGAAGAGATATATTCATCTTTGGTAATGACACAAACTTGTTCCTTTCTGATCTTTTCCCACTCAGGTGCTAAAGTATTAATATCACAGAAAATTACAAAATGACTTTATACTAATTATTCTATTTGCAACAAAAATTGGAAAGGGAATATTCTCTCTCTTTTACCTGATGATTGTGGTTTTACTTGTACTTCTGAAATGCAGACATTTCAAATGGAATCTTTCCAGAGGACAGCTTTTTTTTTTTTTTTTTTTTTGGCTTTGATTTTTGTATTTTATACAGTAAAATTTTTGCATAATTTCATCTTGTTGACTCAGCTTTGAGCAGAAGTTTTAGTATCCACAGCATCTCAATAATTTAGCTTGTTTTGTCTTCTCCCTCATTATAACATTTGCTGAAAGGTGCAGGACCAAGAAAGGTCCTTGTGCAACATAAGCAAGCATTTAATTAAGGGGCAATGTCTGTGGTACCAGAGCATGTGAAGTGAAACAGAGATGCCTAATCAGCCACAAAAGCTATTTACTGCTTCGTAAACCTCAGTTCTGAGTGTCATAAATATTATTACTGTTCTAGGACTTCAGAAAAGCAATGAAATATCAAAACTGATTTTTCTCTACTGTTAAAGTATGGAAAGCTTTCCTCCTAATAGAACTTGTAATGAAGCTGACATTTGGGAGAAGCATACATAACTGAAATTTATTAACTGGAATGTGATCAGAAGGGGCTTAAATACAAATGAGGGGCATGTTGAAAGTAAAGCATAGAGGAAGAGGTTTTATCACTATTAAGCCTGAAGTTATACTGAGGAATAAGTCACATAATATTGCCATATATATTTCAAACACCTACATGGGCATGGGCTAGTAGATGCTTTCCATCCATTAGCTTAAATCTTTATAGCAAGTCTGTAAACTAAGTTGGTTCCAGTTTTACAAATGAGGACATGGAAACTCAGGGAGATTAAGTCACACAGATGTGTCTAATAATGCCTGTGCTCTTTCTAGAACTTCGAACTGTTTATTAGATGAAAATTTATATTGAAATAGCCTTTAAAATATTTATTCTGTTGAATATTAGTATATCTAAAAAGCTCAATTGTGCCATGTTAATTCTTAAATTTTTAACCTTTTATTTATTCTAGTTTCAACATTTGTTAAGCAGCTAGGATATTCCTAATACTAAGTATTATGAAGGCTATAACTAAAGGACAAACGTATCCTCAGAATTTCCAAATTTAAGTCTAAAGGAGGATTTAAACTTGAATTGTTGCAGAGGTTTTATGGATTCCTTCCCACTCAGTCTTCCTGTTTGGAGTTTACCTGCAAAATACTCAAGCCTGTATATTCCAAATTTGAGAGCAGGATCAAAGAGAGCAAGGTTCTCTTTTCTAGTACTTGGACTTTTTGCCAGACCCTTTCCAAAGTGTATCCCTTCTGTTGAGATGGGGAAGTAAATGCAAAAGCTAAAATGCATAATCCAATTTACTCTATATGATCCAGCTTACAAGCACAAATAGGAAAGAGTTTATAGTCTTGTTGAAATGCTCTGATAGAGAGGAAACTGTATACAATGGAAATCTACAAGAGGGAGTTAGCATAAGACCTCCTAAAGGAGGAGTGGTTTTATAAATAAACTGCTTGTTGAGAGAAGGCAAAGGAAAGGTGGTTAGTAAAGAAGCTAAGGGAAGACTTCTCTGATGATTCTAACATTTTATTAACCCAAATGTTTGTACCTATCAATTGATTATACCCCTCTTTCCTTTGTTATCTACTGTCACTCTGTAGATCTTTTATTCTGGTAATGTTTTCAAAAGGGCTCTATGTTCTTTGTGGAAATGTGAGCATTAGAACTTTAGAAGTTTCAGTTGTTGATGCTTAAGACGGTTTAACCAAGCATCGTGTCCAGTCCCCTCATTTTACACATAAATAAGCAAAGGTCCAAATAAGCTGTGATATGCTTAATGTCAGATACGGTATGCATCAGACCTGGGACTTGGCTTGGCTATTAGTCATGGTTTCTGTACTGAATCTCTGGTTGAAAAATGCATGAAGGTTACTTATGGTTTAAGAATAAAAATAATTTATGTTTCCATTTGCTGTTTTTCTTCATTGGCTTTAAGAGAGAAGTGATTGAAGAAATATGAAGTAATAGAAATATCTGACATAGTCTTATGGCCAATAATTTATTTAGGTAAAACATATAGAATCTTTAATTCAGAAGGTTCAGCTTTCTAAAGAGGAGTCACTTAATTTCGGAAGAAGTTTATGTACATGCCATCTTTCTAATGTATAATATAGTGGAAAGACAGCAAATTTAATAAAAAGCCTTATTCTGTGAGGTAATGTTGGCAATAGCACTTGTAAGCTTAGATTTATTTATACATTCTTCCTTTAACTGGCCTTTTAACTGAAGTAAAATTGATGGGAAAAGCATGAAGTTATGGAGAGTTTGGAATTGGGATGCCTTTGGTTGACTGTGATTATCATAATGTATTTCAACCTTGAAACTGAGCCCTGGATGACAGAGGAAAGCAGCTGAGACATAAGAAAATGCCAGAGACGAAATAACCTTCACCCAGTCTATAAAAGGAATGATTAGGCAGTTCAAAATGTAAATGCCAAATTTTATCACATGGCCATTTCCTGGGATTTTAAATGATTATAACTATTCTTTCTCTGGAACTAGGAATACACTTTGATTCTGAATGGTGTAGGAAAGTATTCTGTATCTACTATCAGCCTTTTTCTAGTTGCCTTACCCAGGAAGTAGTATATGCAGGTAAACCAAATAATTTCTGAAAAACAATGTACAAGAGTGAAAGGACAAAAGTGTTCTCAGAATTTCCATAGTTATGTCCAAAGGAGGATTTAGAACTTGAATTGTTTAAGATCTTAGTGATTTCCTTCTCTTAGTCCTTTAAACTCTTCCTGACTAGTTACTCTTCCTCTGTGGGAAGAAAGTTGCCCAGGTGCCACAGCAAGAAACTGAAGGCACAATCTGTCCCAGCATAATAAATAACTGATTACTTATAGCAATGATACTAAATGGATTTACTGATTACTTAGTTATAGCAATGATATATTTATACTGATTACTTGGTCATAGATGTGACACTAAACAGATATTAGATTCAGTCACATACTCAATTATATAATCAATCTTATTACATCATTATTGTCTATTAATCTTTAGTACTATAGTGTAGGAACATTTTAGTTTTATAGTATAGACATAATCGGGTGAAACATAATTAGGAACTAAAGGGACATTGTGAGAAGTGATCAGGAGGCAAGAGTAAATGCCTTGCAGTAGCACCGGCACCTTCATAACTTAGCAGGCAGGCCTTGCGGTAACTCCAGCATCTGGGGAGGCTCCCATTACTTAGCAGTTGGTGAGGGGTAGTTTCCCTCTCACTGGGGAGTTCAGAAAAAACTCTGCTCTGCTGGCTTTTGAGGAAGGTCTGACACTTGCCAGGCCCCCACAGACATCCAGGGGTTTAAACACTTCTCTGTGGTGCTGTGCTTCGATGGTCACCATTGTTGTTCACCTTCATGTTCCACTTTCCCACCCGATGCTCTCTTGTAAATTCTTAGAGACTGTGAGAAGTAAGAATAGAGGAATCCTAAAAGCCTTTGATCTTTCTGATAAGTGCATAGAAAGAAACTGATGTATGTGCCTCCCCTCCTTGCAGTGGCTACCTGAGAGGGAGGGGGGCCCTCTGTACTGTACCCACATGACCCTCTGTACTATACCCACATGGCCCCCTGAACTGTACCCACATGGCCCCCAGTACTGTAAGAATGTGATTTGCTTGACCCCTACCAATCATGTCAGATGAGCCATTCTCCGTCCCTGCCCTCTGCCTTGTACACAATAAGTATCAGTGTATCCAGGCATTTGGGGCCACTGCTGGACTCTGCCCCTTGGTAGCAGTGGTCCCCTGGCCCAGCTGAATTCTCTTGTCTCTGTGTCTTGTGTCTTTGTTTTCTACGATTTATCATCTCCACACACAAAAGAACAACCCCTAGACCCTACAGGGCTGGACCCTGCATTCCTCCATCACCTTTCTTAATATACTTTTAAAAATTAAGGACCGAAAAGAAATAGCTAAACAAAAATGCATGTTGACTGCCATTACAAGGAGAGCAAAATGGGTGATGCCATATGTACTAATCTTTGCTGGTGAGGATAACCTGCAGTGTATATAAAATTAGGGTGTTATATGTTTAAATACCTTTTATGTTCTGAAATTCTTGCTGAGACCCTAATCTGTTATTAAAAGTAATGGTAAAAAACGCAACTGATTCTGTGCTGTCCTAATAGTCAGCCCTGCATGTCTGTGGGTTTCATGTCTGTGGATTCAATAAACCACGGATTTAAAATATTTGAAAATAAAAAAAAGCAATATAATAATATAAAATAATACAAATAAAAATATAGTATCACAACTATTTGCATAGCAAGCAATCCAGAGATGTTTTAAAGTATACAAGAAGATGTGCACAGGTTATATGAAAAAACTATGCCATTTTATATGAGGAACTTGATCATCTGCAGATTTTAGTGTTCACAGGGATCATGGAACCAATCCCCCAGAGATAATGAGGGATAACCGTAGCACGGAGACTGCACTGTTCTCCCTGTGTCCTACTCATTCTCTATTTTATTCCGCCCTATCCACCAATTCTATTAATTTCCGGAAAACTTCACAGTAATTATGTCTTCTTTTGTCCTGGTCAGGAACTTTTAGTGGGTCCTCATTACATATGTAATTCAGTCTGTGCTCTGGTTCTCTAAATACCTTTATACCCCTCTTTATAGACCTTCCCCTCTGGCCAATTTTGTTTTTTTTAATATCCTTTAGCTGCTGTGTGGACTTTCAGTTGTTCCATACTACTAATAAAGTTTTATCAAGCGATTTGATTTCTCTGGTCTTTTGTTTACTTGTTGCTTTATGGTGGACAATGGATTTAATGGCCATTATATTTGTTTAGTGATTTCTAATTTATTCATAATTTTTCCATATATTGTTATTTCATCTTTTCTTTCTTTTTTCTTTTCTTTTTTTTTTTTTTTTTTGAGACAGGGTCTTGATCTAACAGTCCAGGCTCGAGTGCAGTGGCGCAATCTCAGCTCACAACAGCCTCGACCTCCTGGGCTCAAGCGATCTTCCCACTTAGCCTCCCAAGTGGCTGGGACTACAGGCACACACAAAGACGCCCAACTAATTCTGTTTACCTTTTGTAGAGATGAGGTCTCACTCTGTTGGCCAGGCTGCATTTCATCTTTGTGCCGTTTACAGTAGCACAGGCAGGAATGATCCACATTGTACAGATAGGAAACCTCAAGTCCAAGTAGGCTAGGTGATTTGTATATGAAAGTTTTTCTAAAACTTTTTAGTCTCAGAAAGTACCATTTACAATAGCACTCCCAAAGATGAAATATTTAGGTATAAATCTAAGAAAACATATATAGGATCTATAGTTAGAAAACTATAAGGCACTGATAAAAATATACATACAAATATCTATAGGTGGAAAACTACAATGCACTAATCAAACAAGATCTAAAGAAATGGAGAGATAGTCTGTGTTCATGGATTGAAATATTATTGATGTGATGTCAGTTCTTTCCAATTTGATCAATAGACTTGACACAGTCTCAAATCAAAATCCCAGCAAGCTAATTTGTCGATGTCAACAAACTGATTCTAAAGTTTATAATGAAAACCAAAGACCTAGCATAGTCATTGGAATAATGAAGAAAATTGGCGAAGTTGTAGTACTCACACTACTTGGTTTCGAGACTTACTACAAGGCTACGGTAATCAAGATATGATGGTGTTGGTGAAAGAATAGACGTAGATTGATAGTACAGAATGGAGAGACCAAGACAAATTCACACGAATATAGCCAACTGATTTTTAACAAAAGATGATATTTTCAATAAATGGTGCTGGAACAATTGGATGTCCATATGCAAAACTGATCCTAGACACAGACGTTATAATTTATGCAATAATTAACTCAAAATGGAGCATAGACCTAAATATGCAACATAAAACTTATTGAGGAAAACATGATATATGATATTAGGTTTGGCGATAAATTTTAAAATATAACATCAGTATGATACATGAAAGAAAAATATTGTTAAAATTTAAAACCTGTGAAAGACTTTATTAAAAGAATGGAAAGACGAGATACAAATGGGGAGAAAATATTTGTAAAACACATATCTAGCACTTGAATCCAAAATACACAAAGAACTCTTAAAACTCAACAATAAGAAAATAACCCAATTTAAAAATAGACAAAAGATCTGAAGAGACACCCCATCAAAGAAGATAAGCAGGTGGCAAAATTGGCATCTAAAAAGATGGTAAACATTGTATGTAATTAGGGAATTGCAAATTAAGATAATAATGTGGTACCGCTACTCACCAATGGGCTGAAATTCAAAACACTGACCAGATTCTGGTGAGGATGTGGAGTAACAGGAACTCTTGTTCATTGTTGGTGAGAATGTAAAATGTTACAGCCACTTTGGAAAACAGGCAGCTTCTTACAAAACCAAATATGACCATACCATGCAAATCAGCCGTTATGTTCCTAGATGTTTACCCAACTAATTTGAAAACTTCTGTTCACACAAGACCTGTACACAAATGTTTATAGCAGCTTTGTTTATAATTGCCCAAACTGGAAGCATCCAAGATGTCCTTCTGCAGGTGAATGGATAAACTATGATACATTGATACAGTGAAATATTATTCAGTACTAAAAAGAAATGAGCCATGAAACCATGAAAAGACATGGATGAGTCTTAAATGCTCATTGCATAGTTTAAGAGATCAGCCTGCAAATGCTCAGTGAGTCCAGTTATATGACATTCTGGCAAAGGCAAAATTAGAGAGTCGGTAAAAAGATCAATGGTTGCCAGGGACTCAGGGGAGCAAGGAGTTGAGGGGAAGTTTGGATAGGTGAAGAACAAGGGCCTTTTTAGGATGATGAGTATGATACTGTGATGATGAATGTAAGATATTAAGCATTTGTCAAAACCCATAGAACTGTATAGCAGAAATAGTGGATCTTAATGTATACAAATTTTTGAAAACTCATCGAGGAGATCAGAGATTCCAGGATGGAATGCAAAGTGTGGCAAGAGTCTAAATGTATTAGAATGGATGCAATAATCTCACTGAAGGGAGTGAAGAAACAAGTTGCCAATCTTAGTAACTTTGGAAATGAGTGGTATTTGTATGACTATTTAGTCTTACTGTACTTACTTTCAGCTAAAGAAACTATCCATAAGCTTGTACTCTATTGATTAAGTTCTGTCCCATGGGGAACAATATATAAGTTAATAATGTTGAAACTGCTATGCATGTATACTGGAATTGAACAGTTAAGAAAGTGGGTGGCAGTTGGCAGAAGCCAGGTTTTTCGCTGTTGTAGTGTTGGTTACAGGTAAGCAATGAGAGGCCGAAATGATCCATGTGATGATGGATTCAAGTTGGAGACGTTTGTATGATCTCATGTGTTTAGCTTAATATATAGATATAGATGGTTGCATATGGAAATGTTTATAGAACAGGTTAGTGTACATATTTACAATGTGCACTAAAAGCAGTGTGTACTAAAAGCAATGAAACTCCAGTAGTACTTATCATACCTAGTCCTCAGATCTTGGGGAGTAGGACTGTCAGGGATATCCAATGTTAGGAATCAGGATTCTTTGGAGAAGTGGCTGATTCTAGGCTCTGGGGTGGGAAATATACAAGATGTATGGAGCCTTTGTAGCAACAGAAAATAAGAAAGTACTCAAAAAGACCAGGCGCTGTGGCTCACACCTGTAATCCCAGCACTTTGGGAGGCCCGGGTGGGCAGATCACACGAGATCAAGAGATGGAGACCATCCTGGCTAACATAGTGAAACCCCGACTCTACTAGAAATACAAAAATTAGCTGAGTGTTGTGGCATGTGTCTGTAGTCCCAGCTACTTGGGAGGCTGAGGCAGGAGAATCACTTGAACCTGGGAGGCAGAGCTTGCTGTGAGCTGAGATCACGCCACTGCACTCCAGCCTGGCGACAGTGCGACTCCATCTCAAAAAAAAAGAAAAGAAAGGACTCAAAAAAAACAAAAGAAGACACAATGATGGGAGTATGTTAGAGGAACACAGGAGTCAACTGAAAGTTCTCCAATGACCAAAGCTGGAACAGTTTGAGCAACAAAATAAAAGTATTGTTGGATCATAATCCAATGTATAAAGTAAAAATCTATGAATCCTTACTAATATAAACAAATGGTTGATGTTGGCCTTGGGGGAGAATAGATAAATCTCCCATACAGAAGAATTCCAAATAATTTACTTAATCGTTACACCCTCAAGAGAGTGAGGCATAACTCTCCACTCCTTAGGTTAGGCTGTACATAGTGACTTTTCTTCAATGAGTGTAGCACGGAAAGGGTAACATTACAATAGAGAAACCTGATAAACTCTACCTCAAGCCAGATGACCAGGGTTAGCATCAACAGAGATGCCATGCATCCTTGATATGATAGGATGAAAATGGCACTTTACCTGTGTGGTTTTTCTCCCCAAAACACATTATCCCAGTCAAATGAGAAATCAGATAAACCACAGTTCTGCAAAATATATGACCAGTTATCCTCAAAACTGTCAAGGTCATCATAATGGGTTTAGTGATGAACCCCAGCCCCCTAAAAGATTATGTCCACATCCCAACCTACAGAACCTCTGAATGTGATCTTATTTGTGAAATGCGCCTCTGCAGACGTCTTTATGTTAGGATTTTGAGATGATGATCATCCTGGATTATCTATGTGGGCTCTAAATCCAACAAGGCATGTCCTTGTAAGACACAGAAGATAACAGGCAGAGGAGCAGGCCATGTGAAGATAGGCAGAAATTAGAATGCTATAGCCACAAGCAAAGGGATCCCTACAGCCACCAGAAGTTAGAAGAGTCAAGGAATGATTCTCCCCTAGAGACTTCTAAGAGAGAGCAGCCCTCCTAATTACTTGATTTTTGGATTTCTGGTTTCTAGAACCATAAAAGAATAAGTTTCTGGTCACCTGAGGTCAGCGGTTTAAGACTAGCCTGGCCAATGGTCAATGTGGTGAAACCCTACCTCTACTAAAAATACAAAAATTGGCTGGGCGCAGTGGCACACACCTGTAAACTCACCACTTTGGGAGGCTGAGGAAGGCAGATCACGAGATCAAGAGATTGAGACCATCCTGGCCAACATGGTGAAACACTGTCTCTTCTAAACATACAAAAATAAGCTGGGTGTGGTGGCGTATGCCTGTAGTTCCAGCTACTTGGGAGGCTGAGGCAGGAGAATTGCTTGAACCTGGGAGGTGGAGGTTGCAGTGAGCCAAGATCGTGCCACTGCACTCCAGCATGTCAACAGAGCGAGGCTCCGACTCAAAAAAAATAATAATAATAATTAGCTGGGCATGGTAGCACACGCCTGTAATCCCAGCTACTTGGGACGCTGAGGCAGGAAAATCACTTGAACCTGGGAGGCAGAGGTTGCAGTGAGCCAAGCTTGCACCATTGCACTCCAACCTGGACGACAGAGGGAGACTCCATCTCAAAACAAACAAAAAAAAAATTTCTGTTTTTTAAGTCATCAAATTTATGGTGATCTGTTATAGCAGCCACAGGAGACAAATACACTTATCAGAAACAAGGAAGGTCTAAGAAACTGTCACAACCAAGACTAGCCTAAGGAGAATAAATGTAATGTAATGTCCAAGGTAGGACCCTGAAACAGCAAAAGAACATTAGGGAAAAACTGAAGATATCTGAGTGAAATGTGGACTTTAGTTAATAATGTATTTATATCGTTTCATTAATTGTGACAAAGGTATCATACTGACATAAAATGTCCATAATCAGAGAAACTAAGTATAGGACACATGAGAACCCTGTGTATTATCTTTACAATTTGTCTATACATCTAAAACTGTTCTAAAATGAAAAGCGTATTAAAAAAAAAAAAGGAATGAAAAGGAATTGATACCTTTCCTAGGAATAAAATGAAACCAGAATATTCTACTCCCGAAAAGCAAGGATTTTCTTACTTTGTCAATTTCTGCTGGAGGAAGCCTGCCTACTAACAATACTCCACTCTTCCCCAAACATCCTATTCTTAGACTTGCTGTTCAAGGCAAGTGAGACCATTGGGAAAACCGACTTCTTCAGCTATAGCAGCTATCAGTGCAATTATTCATTCTAAACAGATTTGCCCTTTGGCTTTCTTACTACTGGCCTTCCTTCCTGTTTAATTCTGTCTAAAAGTCTTAAGACAGGGCCCAGGAAGGTATATGTGCTAGGGTTTCTTGTACAATGATAGATTCTAGGGCTGGGGCAGGGAAAGCTTAGAACAAGATGTGCTGGACACATCTTCCTGTACCAGAAAGTAAAGAAGAGCTCAAAGAATGAGGAGATTATATCTAAAGGATACAGAAGCCACCTTGAAGGGGTACTCACTGGCCAATTCTTGAACAGTTTGAGCATCAGACTAAATAGTCATCTTATCAAATCATAGCTCCTTGAATAAAATAGGAACTCATGAGTCCATAGTGATAAATAAATTAGTGGGGAGAAGAAAAGGAGTAACGGAATTGGAAAGATCACCATTTGCAAACTGTTGGAATCAGTGGTCTTTCTAATTCCATGGTTCCTATCTGATAGGATGCAGTGAGGAACACAGCACCATTTCTATGACACTTCTTTCAAAAATGCATAACTGAAATCTCATTTTGAAGAAAAGAGAATTCCAAATTGAGGAACTTTCTATAACATACCCAGCATGTAACCCTCAAATTTATAAAGATTATGAAAGTCAAGGAAGAACTTTAGAACTATTCCAGATTTAAAGAGACTAGACAAACATGACAAATGCAACACGTGATACTCTATTGGATGCCTTTGCTACAAAAGACATTAGTGGAATAATTGGTGCAACTTCACAGGCTAGTAATGTATCATGGTTAATTTGTCCATTTTGATGGTCGTATCATGGTTATTTGGGAGAATGTTTTTATTGGAGGAATTATAAAGAAGTTGTTATGGATGATGTGACTTAATGTCAGCCACTTTCAAATTGGGAAAAAACTATTCTTGAACTTTTCTGTAAGTTTGAAATTATTTTTAAAATTAATTTTTAAAGATTTTAATAAAAGCCATTGTGAGTTGAGTGGATAAGAGGAGAAGCTCATTTAGAATACCTCTGATCAATGAAATATTTCTAGACCTTGAGGAAAGTTAAAGATATTAAAGGGAAATACTGATGATAAAAAACCAATTCTAGAAGAAAGAGATTGTGGAAAGAATTCTTGTAAGAAAAAATCTTATAAATAACCTTGGAAACTTTATATTGGGTGAGATTTGGTAGCTACTGCTTTTTGTTGGCCTGTTGTATTGCCAAGTGTGGGAGTGGAAGTTTAGCATCCTGCTGGGTCTCACAGGGCTTAGAGGGCAGAGGGCCAACTGGCACCACCTTGTACCCACAAGAAGGTATATGGTGGTGCTAGTAGGCCCTCTCCCCACCTAGGCACCTCTGCCTAGGTGCTGCTTGGTGGGGTGGAAGTTTAGCTAGTGCTAGGCCCTGGTAACACAAGGGAAACATGGAGGAGGGACAGTTTTTCAGAAGTGTAGAAGGAACTTGATTTTGTACATTAACTTAGGAGAACCTGCCAAAAATGAGGGAAAGAAAATTACCCAATAGAATTTATAGCATAAATCCAAGTATACCATTCTCCTACCCCTAGAGTATGATCCTTGACATCTTAAGGCAAGCGGCTCATGCCTGTAATCTCAGCACTTCTGGAGGCCAAGGTGGGTGGATCACCTGCGGTCAGGAGTTGAGACCAGCCTGACCAAAATGGAGAAACCCCATCTCTACTAAAAATACAAAAAATTAGCTAAGTGTGGTGGGAGGTGCCTGTAACCCCAGACACTCAGGAGGCTGAAGCAGGAGACTCCCTTGAACCCAGGAGGCAGACGTTGCAGTGAGCCAAGGTTACGCCATTACACTCCAGCCTGGGCAACAAGAGTGAAACTCCATCTCAAAAAAAGAAAAGAAAAGAAAAACAGTTTTACAAAGGATAATCTTTAAAGGACCATTTAATTTATTATATTTCATCCACCAATTTGAGACTACATAAGAAATATGGTAAGATATAGTTATTGGGTCTCCTCAAAGTTGGAATTAAGGATACCAAACAAAAGAAGCTATGGAACATTTTTTTCATTAATAATAAAGACCAGAGGGCAGAATATTTGCTGTAACTTGACCTAAAATACTGTGACATTCTTTTTTTTTTTTTTCCTCGAGTTGGAGTCTTGCTCTGTCTCCCAGGCTGGAGTGCAACGGTGTGATTTCAGCTCACTGCAACCTCCGCCTCCTGGGTTCAAGCGCTTTTCCTGCCTCAGCCTCCTGAGTAACTGGGATTACAGGCATGTGCCACCACACCCAGCAAATTTTTTGTAGTTTTAGTAGATCCAAGGTTTCACCATATTGACCAGGCTGGTCTTGAATCCTGACCTCATGATCCACCTGCTTTGGCCTCCCAAAGTGCTGGGATTACAGGCATGAGCCACCACGCCTGGCTCATTTTTTTAAATTCTAGAAACACTGTTGAAAATGATTATTCTTTCCTATGTTGGTAGTTACATATGGAACACTACTAAATCAAGAATATATGTCTATATATATTCTACCTATCTTAGTGTTCCACATGTAACTACCAATATATAATATGTGTGTGTGTGTGTGTGTGTGTGTGTGTGTGTGTGTATGTGTATTATATTGGCTCCATATTAGGCTTGTTCATTTAAAATGAAAGATAGAATCTCAGGTAAATAGTAACAGTACAGTTGTTAAACTCTTAAAATGACTGAGTTTTCCCTCATTAAGAAGTTGAAAGCCTAAAACTTAACAATAAAAGTAAGAACTACCTCTTTGGAAACCAAGTCATGATAGTACTGTTGTTCTTTGGGTGTTAGAAAGGTTGATTAAAGTACCTGGAACACAATACATTCAATAAGTATTTGCCATGAAACAAATGTTGGATAATCTGAAAAGTCTAATACTAATTTCTCTTTGAGAAAAAAGTAAATGTCTTACCCCATAATATTAAATTCTCATTCTCTTCTCAGTAGAGAATTTGGGATGTGATATTAATTGAATGCACTCACATTTATCTTGAATTGAGATCACGTAGAGGGAAGGGAAGATGATATTTAAACATTAAAATCAGTTTCATGTTTTGGCCACAATTTGAAAAATGTAGCATACAACATAGTTCCAGTGATGGCTACCCAAAATCTGTTGCCATTTGAAAAGCTCTTACTAGATTACTTTTTGAGTGGTTCGTTGCAAAGTAGTGATTTACATGATATATCGCCTAGTTTACTTTTTTAGTTCATAGGAGAAATCCTTTCCAGCTCCTGGATATATATATATATATCCACCATACACACACAGACACACACACACACACACACAGAGAGAGAGAGAGAGAGAGAGAGGGAGAGGGAGAGGGAGAAAGAGAGTTAGATTCTCTGTGGCTGCTGGAAAAAATAGAAAATTCTGCCTATTTATGGCAGAATTCCTCCCCCAGAACCAATTTGCTTTTTACTCAAGCTATCCTCCCCCAACCACCCTTCCGCCCCAAGCTAATATTATGAGAAAGTTGGTATATGTGATCTTGTAAAATCTAAACTCTCTCTGCAGTCTGCTCATCCAGGTGCACAAATATCTTGGCTATAGGAAATGACAGTTGCTTCAAGTCATGTAATACTTTCTTACAGGAGCTAAAATATTGTAAAATAGTACTGTATGAAATGTGGAAAGGGGCATGGCAGAGAAATTTTTCTGTTTAAGAGGTCAGTCACTGAAATGTCACCCAGAATGAAGTGCAGTGGCACAATTTTGGCTCACTGCAGCCTCTGCCTCCCAGGGTCAAGCAATACTCCTTTCTCAGCCTCCTGAGTAGCTGAGATTACAGGCATGTACCACTCTCACTTGGCTGATTTTTGTATTTTTGGTGGATACGGGGTTTCACCATGTTGGGCAAGCTTGTCTTGAACTCCTGACCTCAAATGATCCACCCACATCAGCCTCCCAAAGTGCTGGGATTACAAGTATGAGGTACCACTCCTGGCCAAGTTTTTAAATTTTTTGTAGAGATGAGGTTTCACCATGTTGCCCAGTCCGATCCTGAACTCCTGGCCTCAAGCAAACCACCCGCTTTGCCCTCCCAAAGTGCTAGGGTTACAAGTGTGAGACACCATGCCTTGTCCATTTTTTTCTTTAATAATCTAAATTCAATCAATTTGTTTTCCTTTCAAATAATACTTATCTGAAACTAGCACAGACAGAAAAATGAGGGCCGGCAATGAATGCAATTTTTGGCATACCTGTTTTGTGAATGCAATTGGTTATGATGATATCCACTTATGTTCATTTATTAGATTACAGTTTACAAAACATGGATATTTAGAACCCAGTGCCTTCTGTAGTTCATAAAGTAGTATCATTGGACTTTTGAGTTAAAGTCCTGGAAGGCTTTCTTTTATTTTCCCTATTCTCTCCTCAGATTTCACATGCTTAACAGGTATTAAAGAGTTGTGGAAACATCTTATTGCACTAAGAGAAATTGCTCCATGAAAAATATTTTCACCTGCTTGACTGGCACTATCGATGAAGTGATTGAATTCCTTCAAGGAAGACAAGCTGTTATGTCAGCTGAAGTAACACATGCTTTAGGGACAAGGCAGTCACAGGTGTTAGTAACGTATACTTTGCCAACACAAGTTTATAAGAAGATAAAATTTTTAAATTTTCAGCTTGGAATGAGTTTGAAAATACAAATATTTTACTTTTCTTACGATTAGAGGCAGTGAAACGCTTTAAAGTAGCTGCTATGAAACATGCTTTTTTCTGTGAGTGGCAGTAGTACTTCCTCAGAGCATATATCAAGTCAGCTGCTTCAGGGAGCATTTCACATTCTGTGTGTGTCCTGAGACCTAATTTTAGCAAATACAAATTATCTAAACTCTTCCAAATTCAATTTGATATCCTAACTGGGAATGACAGTGGAGCATAGTCTGAACCTTTCAGATCTGTGTATTTTACAGCTGATTACTTCTGATTAAGTCCAGTTTTGGTCATTTTAGACTAAATGGAAATTTGTTCTCTGATGTCATAATGTGACAGTGACTGATCTCCTTGGGGGCATTCTCTAAACTATGGTACTTGGTGCTTTGGGACAGAGTTTTGTATGTGTGCTCTTCCCTTTTTTGTCTCGTTCTCTCCCTATATTCCTTTCTTCATTTTTAATATTTTCCTCATTTTTTAGTTGTAAAAGAAAAATATGGGCCCCTTTAAACATGAGACCTCCTAAGAACGATCATAGTTAATAATCTGTCTTAGGATAAACTTGTTCTCTACCATTTTATTTTATTTCAATTTTTAGAATTAGATACCTACATTTTACTTTTATTTAATTCGACATTTATTTTACTTTATTTTTTGAGACAGAGTCTTACTCTGTCACCTAGGCTAGAATGCAATGGTATGAGCTCGACTAACTGCAACCCCTGCCTCCTGGGTTCAAGCAATTCTCCTACCTCAGCCTTCCGAGTAGCTGGGATTACAGGTGCCCACCACCACACCTGTCTAATTTTTTATATTTTTGGTAGAGACAGGGTTTCACCATGTTGGCCAGGCTGGTCTTGAACTCCTGACCTCAAGTGATCTGCCTGCCTCAGCGTCCCAAAGTGCTGGGATTACAGGCGTGACCCACCATGCCTAGCCATGTTTATTTATTTTTATTGATATTTATTAGATGTACATATTTTCAGGGCATATGTAATAATTTGATATTCATATAATCAAATCTCCTTTACCATTTTTAGCTAAGGTTAACTCATGAGCCAAAGAAGATAAGGCATCCTTACCCCTTTATTCCCTAGTGACTCATTTACTTTTCACTCTCTAGTTTGCTCTCTTGATGCCCTTCTTTCCTCTTCTCTTTTTAGTTTTTTATTGATAGAAAATAAGGAATATTTTAAAGAGCAGTGAATCTTTAAATATTTCCTCTTCCATCTGCGAAATTAAATTTTGAAATAGCTCTTTATATTAAAATACCACTTGCAACTTTTAATTTTGGAAACATCAGCACATTGACAAATCATTTATTGCTTATCCCAGGTACCCCAAATTCTCTTTGTAGAGGAAATATTCACTGTTCAAGCTTTAACTGATAAAGCTATATGTGCAGATAAAATAGGAAGAGAAACATTCTTTCTCCCCTTATTTATAAACAAAAATCTATGTAGTTGAAACTGATGGATATAGCTTTAAAACATAAGCTCATTCTTTGTGTTTGCACATTTTTTAATTCTTGTTGAAATAGATGTTCCTCCTATAAACACAACTCTAAAATAAGAAGTCTGATCCACTGTTTGGAATTTTTCAACTGATGGTGCATTATGTAGTACTGTGTTAGAATTTACTGGCCTACAGTTTTGTGGTAGTGTTTTGCATTAAGATGAGTCAGTTTTCAGTGTTAAATAATTCCATGGTAACCTATATGGAAAAGAGTTTCTGCTTAAACGAATCAGGGTATGATGAGGCTTTATTAATAAGGTTGAGGTAATTGAATATTTGAGAAGTGAGAGTTAATTTAAAAGACTTGAGAGAAAACCATGTTCTTCAAAACATCCATAGTCTCCAAATCTATTAAAAGTGAAGATCAGTTCTCACTATAATAGTTTATAAGGATTTTTCTTTGTTCTAAAATATCTTTTTTTCTCTTCCTCGATATTGGCAACTGTTTTATGTTGTATATATCATGCTCATTTAATACAACACTCTTATGAAGACATACACAGCTTAATAAAACCTTAAAGAGCAGGCCATCATGGTCATCATTTATAGAAATAGTTCTGACTACCACTGTGGCCTGTGCATATATACGAGCCCTAAGGTCCCCCGAGGGGTACTTTTTATAAGCATAGTCAAGGTTGTTAAAGCCAGAGGAAAACTAATATTCAATCCTTCCGCTATTTTATTACTCAATTTAATTTAGAAGTACTTTAGGACCTTGACCTACCTCAGTACGGTTCATCCATTGGTAGTAAATATTAATTGATGAATTGAGATTTGATGTCAGCTCTTCTCCATTTATGCATTTATTTTTTCATATTCTGCTTTTTAAATTGTATATATCATATCATTGCAATGATAAACCAGTTTTATGTTATAAAGCATTTTTTCTTAATGAGGTATAAATATCAGTTACAGTTAGTTTAGTTTCCTGTAGCAATGAAAGAACAAAGACTAAATCCAAAAACTCATCTAACCATACATATTATAATGTCCAGCATCTATACTAGGTATTGATAGTGTTTAATTTTTAATTCATATTATTGGTATGCCAGATCCTCTAAGTATACTACATAGGACTGCAAATTCCTTTCAGCACCTAAAAGGGCTATTGTGTTTATAATGCATATGTTTATAGCATTTTGTACATTTCAATGTGCATTCATATTGTTATATTTCCTTTATTCTCAGAACAACCCTGAGAAATAAATAAGCATTATCTTTTAGGTAAACCAAGGTTCAGGAAGATTGAATGTTTTGCCTACACAAAAATTCAGACCTCTAGATTTCTTGTTAATGTTCTATCTGATACTCTACAGAGAGCAGCAAAATGGTATATTATATCATAATAATAGATGTCAAACTACTATACAAATCTTTATTTGCATAGCACTTATAATTTTTTTTTAAAGACGGGGTTTCACCATGTTGGTGAGGCTGGTCTTGAACTCCCAACCTCAGATGATCTGCCCGCCTTGGCCTCCAAAATGCTTGGATTACAGGCGTGAGCCACTACGCCCGGCCACAATTTTTAAAATACCTTTTATATTATTTAAAATAAGATTAGAAAAGCAGAGTGCTTGTGTTATATGCTCTTGTACAGTAGATTCCTTTATTAGACTCATACATTCAGTAAATATATAAAGTACCTCTGTGTTCTAGGTACTGGATTGATTGCCAAAGTACAAAACCAGTCTCAGTTTTCAAGGAGATCAGGCCATCAAGACACTGTTGTCTTACCCAACAGATGTGGACAGTGTGATATAGGCCAAGCTTGCTGAGGGCACAGGAAAAATATTTTTGTTTCTCCTGTTTGAGGGGTAAATGTGTGACTGGCACTGCCCTTTTTACTGCCATGAACACAGAGGTAATGCCCATATCTACAGCAAACAGCTTTGAAGCAACAAATCAACACACTTTGTGACCAAAAAGATAGAAAGAGCTAGGCGCAGTGGCTCACACCTGTAATCCCAGCACTTTGGGAGGCTGAGGTGGGCAGATCACGAGGTCAGGAGTTCGAGACCAGCCTAACCAACATGGAGAAACCCCATCTCTATTTAAAAAGTACAAAAATTAGCTGGGTGGGGTGGTACGCGCCTGTAATCCCTCCTACTCAGGAGGCTGAGGTAGGAAAATCGCTTGAACCTGGGAGTTGTAGGTTGTGGTGAGCCAAGATCATGCCATTGCACTCCAGCCTGGGTGACAGAGCAAGACTCTGTCTCAAAAAAAAAAAAAAAAAAAAAAGAGCAAGCCTTGGACTTTATGACCCCCCTTCAGCCTCTTTACTAATCCCAGACTATCTACCTCTGAACATTTTGTGTTGGGGGAAATAAAGTAATGCCCTGGTTTTTTTACAGTCATACATAAATCAGAGTTTCAATTAATTGTAGACAAATGTTTTCTGTGTCTATATTTTTTACTTATAATGGAAATTGAGCATGTACTAGAGAATGATATAACGAATCCACATTACCTATTTATAATAGTAATCAATATTTAGCTAACCTTTTACATTCTTGAACATTCTCTCTTAGTAATTATAACTATGTTTAAGTATTCTATAATAAAAGTGTGTGAAAATACTGTGGAAGCACATGGAAGACAGTGACCAACGTGGCCAGAGTTGGAGGGTCTTCAAAGAGGCAGTAGCATTGGCAGAAGCTTTAAGGTCAAGTAGAGAATGGAAAGAGCATTTCTAGTTGGAGAACTAACATGTATAAAAGGGATTTAAAAAGCTTGGTATATCCAAAGAAGGGGAAAAAGATTACTGTGGCTGGAATATACAGATTGTCAGGTATGAGTGTCAGTATGTGAGTCTAAAAAGATGGCTTGGTGCCAGACCATGAATGGACATACATATCATATCAAGAAATTTGATGCTTATTACATAGGTACCAGGAAGTGAATAATATGATTATATTTTGGTTTTATTTTATTTATTTATTTTTTAAAATTTAATTTAATTTAATTTAATTTAGTTTTTTTGGGACAGAGTTTCATTCTGTCGCCAAGCTGGAGTACAGTGGCACAATCTCAGCACACTGCAACCTCTGCCTCCTGGGTTTAAGCAATTCTCCTGCCTCAGCCTCCTGTGTAGCTGGGACTACAGGCACACACCACTGTAAAAAATACAAAAATTTTTGTATTTTTAGCAGAGACGGGGTTTCACCACGTTAGCCAGGATGGTCTTGATTTCTTGATCTCTGGATCTGCCCACCTTGGCTTCCCAAGTGCTGGAATTATAGGTGTGAGCCCCCATGCCCAGCCTAGGTTTGGGTTTTTAAAAAAGAATAGTGACAGTAACATTTTTGGAGTATGGGATAAAGAGGGAAGTCAGTAAACTCTGCCAATGATTCGAGTAATTAGAAGGGCACTTGGTGGTAAGAATAGTGGTTTTAGGCAAGGGGAGATAAGTTTAAGAGATATTTCAGGGGAAGAACCCAACATGATTTGGTGCCTGGCTAGGATATGGAGAAGGGAGGTAGTCATAAAATGACTTGAGTAGATCTGATGATGCTAGGATTGAAGTCATATAGCAGAAGACAGGTCTGGAATAAGGGTATATGAAGAGCTTAGTGTTTTAAGTTTGAAGTGCTAATAGTTCATTCAGGTAGAATATTCATCGTGCCAAGTGGAAATACAGAACTGGACCACAAGAGAATCTCACACTAGGGAGTTCTATAACTTGCCTTTCCATGTGACATATGTCATATGTCACAAGTTCATATATATGACTCTCTGTCTGTCTCTCTCTATATATATATATATGTAAGTATGCACATACATACACATACATAGTTAATCCTCATTATTCACCAATTGCCTACTTGCAGATCAGCCTACTTTCTAAAATTTATTTGTAATCCCTAAATCAGTACTTGTGGAGCTTTTGTAATAATTTGCAGGCATGCTAGGAGTGGTAAAAAATTTGAGTCACCCAATGTACACATTCTCAGCTGTAATTGAACAAGGTGATACTCTGCCTTCTTGTTTTGGCTCTCCTACTATAAACAAGCATCTCTTTTGCAGTTTACTTAATGCCACATTTTTCACATTTCCTGTGCATTTTTTAGTAATTTTGCTTTTTTAAGCAAATGGCCACCAGTGTTGTGCCAAAGTGCTATGTAGTATTCCGAAGTGCACAAAAGCTGTGATATATCTATGCAAGAAATACGTGTGTTAGAAAAGCTTTTCTCAATCACGAGTTATGCTGTCAGCCATGATTTTAGTGTTAATGAGTAAATATATATTAAGTACAGTATCTTTAAACAGAAATACAGATAAAACAAGGTTATGTATTGGCTGGTTGATGAAAATGTTGTGACCAGAGGCTCCTAGAAACCTAACCCTCTTCTTCATTTGCTCTAGGAGCAATTGTTCAGTGTTCACTAATTCAGTATTTGTGGCAAATGAATAGACCATAATTACCACAGATAACAAGAATCAATGAGTGTGTGCATGTGTAGAAAATCTGCTGCTCAAAATAACCCTTATATTTTTACAGTGTAGGCATTAGTCCTAATTTATACTTGAAATTATGATCACGAGAAATATATAACTCTTCTTAGTGAAAAATAAATGCACACAAGATGAAAAGAGTTTGCTGTTTTAGATCAGATGGATGATTCCATATTCCTTAAGTCAGAAGGTGTTTCATAAAATGGAATATTGGAGAAGTACAGGTGAAAATGACTGACAGTATCTAAATGATCATCTGTAGCACACTTGAGCATAATAGGGTTGTCAGCATCATAGTGGTGGGCCGCCAATTTCTTTTATGGTTGATGGTATTCTCTTTAGCAAGCTTGCAACATTATCAGTGCCTGTTCTCTTAAAGAAATTTATTTTATCATAGTGTTTATGTGTGAGGAGATTTCATAATCGAAGACTAGTATGTGTGTGTAAATTCATATCTGTCAATTTGCTTGAATATGACAGCTCAAAAGCATTTTTTAACCTTTCATTCACGAATGTTGGTTCATATCAGTAGGGGTGTTTTAAAATGATAGGTATTATGTGAGAATGAGAATTACCCATACTTTCTGACATATCATCAGTGTTATGTTGAAAATTAACATTCAGCTTTACAGCTCACGTTTTACTGTCTGAAAACCTGAAAGCAGGGAATTGGCATTTACAAAGTCAAGGACAAGCTGACATTCAACCCCATGCACTGCCTATTACACTCCAAAGAGATTCTGTGCTTGTTAGCGTGTATCTGTTTTCTAATCACCTTCGTCCTTGGTATAGAAGATGTGCTTTGGTTATTGTCCTGTAGGGCTATATAGTTAAATGCTTAAATAAAAGTGATACAGACCTACATTTAGAGATTCTTCAGTTCAAAGCGGCTGATTTGTTTGTGCTGTTTATGTTTCTTACCTGATCTTCTGACTGATTCTGTGGTCTTCTAACTAAGGTATTAAGGTGAATGCTTTCTGTCTTTACCACAAACAGCAAATTTCACGTTATTAAGAGTAGTTATCCAGCCTGGGTAACAAGACACTATCTCTACAAAAAAAATAGAAAAAATTAGTCTGGCATGGTGATATGTACCTGTGGTACTAGCTACCAGAGAGGCTGAGGTGGGAGGATTGGTTGAGCCTGGGAGGTGAGGGCTGCAGTCAGTGATCGATGATCACACCACTGCACTCTAGCCTGGGAAACTAAGCGAGACTGTCTCAAAAAAAGATCACAGCACTGCACTCCAGCCTGAGCAACTAAGCAAGACTCTGTCTCAAAAAAAAAGAAAAAAAAAAAAAAAAAGCTAGACAAGGTGGCTTATGCCTGTAATCTCAGCACTTTGGGAGGCTGAGGCGGTTAGATCACTTGAGGTAAGGAGTTAGAGACTGGCCTGGCCAACATAGTGAAACCCCATCTCTACTAAAAATACAAAATTAGCCAGGTGCGGTGGCTCATGCCTGTAATTCCAACACTCTAGGAGGCCAAGGCGGCGTGGATCACTTGAGTTCAAGAGTTCGAGACCAGTCTGGCCAACATGGTGAAACTCCATCTCTTCTAAAAATACAAAAATTAGCTGGGCATGGTGGTGATCACCTATAATCCTAGCTACTCTGGAAGCTGAGGTAGGAGACTCGCTTGAACCTGGGAAACGGAGGCTGCAGTGAGCTAAGATCATGGACTACACTCCAGCCTGGGTGACAGAGTGAGACTCTATCTCAAAAAAACAAAGCAAAATTAGCTGGGCATGATACTGGATTCCTGTAATCCCAGCTACTTGGGAAGCTGAGGCAGGAGAATCACTTGAGCTTGGGAGGCAGAGTTTGCAGTGAGCTGAATTATGCCACTGCACTTCAGCCTGGGCAAAAGAATGAGACTTCGTCCAAAAAAAAAAAAAAAAAAGTAATTGTGATAGCATCTTTTCCTCCTTATTTTGGTAGATGACCGTAATATTCACTCTTCACATGGATATACCTCAAAGATTTATTCTTCTGCACTATGACTTCTGTATTAAAGTGGGGTTTGTTTGTTTTTTTTTTCCTTTTTGAGACGGAGTCTGACTCTGTCGCCCAGGCTGGAATGCAGTGGCACCATCTTGGTTCACTGTAACCTCCACCTCCTGGGTTCAAGGAATTCTCCCTGCGTCAGCCTCCTGAGTAGCCGGGATTACAGGAGCCGGCCACCATGCCCAGATTTTTGTATGTTTAGCAGAGACGGGGTTTCACCATATTGACCAGGCTGGTCTCAAACTCGTAACCCCAGGTGATCTGCCTGCCTCAGCCTACCAAAGTGCTGAGATTACAGGCATGAGCCACTGCACCAGGCCATATATCTAAGTTTAAGGATGGATGCTTTTTAATTATATGGCATTTAGAAAGCAAAATATTTGCAGCTGAAATCCTCTGTGAGTTGAACATCAAGCATATTATATTTTCACTTTCCCTGCTAATGCGAAGCAACCTAATATTCTAGTATTAAAGACTGTGTTATAAGATTAACCAGCCTTTGACCTTTTTGAAAGAGAGTCTTATGTTAACTTATTTCAATTTCAATAAACTATTATGCAATATAGAGATGTGTTATAATTTGAGAATTTTATGTAAAGTTCATCAGTAAGTGCTAAATTAAAGTGGGGATACCTTCTTATGCCTGAAGAATGCAGGGAAGTGACTAAAAGATGAAAACATTTCTCTAATGAATCTCTAATGGAGGTAGAGGGTAGTACCTAAATGTCAACTTTGCCATGCCATATGGCTTCAGAAAAAAATGTTTGAAGGTCTTTGGTGAATTAGTGGTTGTAGTATCTAACCCTCTTTAGAAGGATAGCTACATTTGTTAATTTATATTTGCTGTTTACTGCCCCTCCAAACCTTGCAATACATGTCTTCTTAGCCTCCTGTGAGTGTATTCATTTCCATCTCTGTTTTACTCATTCAAATGCTTTTATTTCCCCTCTTCAACAATCTGAACAATTACTCCTTGGATCCCCCAGGTTAAGACATTTTCTCCAAAGAGACTTACTAAAATTCATTAGTTTCCCTTCTCAGTGGTTTTATGTATATAAATTATCAGCTGCTTTGTCATTAGTTTGCTTAGTTTCATTAATATTCAGTTAAATATCTCCTGAGTGTTTGTTGCAATGATGTATGAGCTTGATGGTGTAGAGAAGTATGCTGTGGTTAGGGTTTCCAGAGAAAGTGAGCTTGTACCTGAATAAGTAAGAATTTCCCGTGTGTGGAAGGTAGGTAAAGATATACTGGCAAAGAGAACAGCATGAGAATACATGGGATTGACAAATAGTTCAGTATGGCTGTGGAGCAATAAAGTGGGGGATAGGAAATTAAGCTGAAGAGATAGAGATGAGGACTTCATATGTCATGCTTAGACATTTATTCTTTGAATAAGGGACTTTATTCTGTTAGTGCTGGGTTGCTATTGAAGACTTTGACATAATGAGGGTTTGATATATGATAGTGCTTGATGTAACAAAATTTTTATTTTAAACCAATTACGTTGGCAAAAGTATGTAAATAAATTTGAGGTAGGTTAAGAGTAGAGATGGGAAGATGAGTTAGTTTCCTCATTTGGTCATATTGAGAGATAACTTGGATGGAGTTGAAGAAATAGACTTGGAAAGTGTTTAAAGTAGAAATCAATAAGAATTGAAGATGACTAGTAAAATGTGAGATTACTGCCAGGCTTTTGGCTTGAGAAGTTAAGGGGCTGTTGTTCTGCGATGACAGGGACTTTTTTTTTTTTTTTTTTTTGAGACAGAGTTTCACTCTTGTCACCCAGGCTGGAGTGCAATGGCGTGATCTCGGCTCACCGCAACCTCCCGGGTTCAGGCAATTCTCCTGCCTCAGCCTCCCTAGCAGCTGGGACTACAGGCATGTGCCACCATGCCCAGCTAATTTTTTGTATTTTTAGTAGAGACGGGGTTTCACCATGTTGACCAGGATGGTCTCGATCTCTTGACCTCGTGATCCACCCGCCTCGGCCTCCCAAAGTGCTGGGATTACAGGCTTGAGCCACCGCGCCCGACCTGGATATTCTGAGTTTTTGCCTACAGTACCTTCAGTTGGAAACTTCCAACAAACAACTGGATATAGGAGTCAGAGGCTCAGGTGAAAGGCCAGGATTCCGGGTATTCATTTCTGTTCCTCCCAGTCCTGAGAGGAATACAGAAAATGTGAGTAGAGTGTGAAGAGGGCAAAACACTGAACCCTAGGAGGAAAGGGAAAAAGAGCAATGCAAAAAGAAAACTGGGAAGGAAAAAGCTCTATGTCTTTGCCTAATTACTCTTAAAAGAAGGACAAATTTATCCTTTTTGAATTGCCTTTTTTTTTTTTTTTTTTGAGACAGAGTCTCACTCTGTTGACAGGCACCAGGCTGGAGTGCAGCGGCACGATCTTGGCTCACTGCAACTTCCACCTCCCCAGTTCAAGTGATTCTCCTGCCTCAGCCTCCCAAGTAGCTGGGACTACCGGTGCACACCACCACGCCCAGCTAATTTTTGTATTTTTAGTAGATACGGGGTTTCACCATGTTGGCCAGTATGGTCTTGATCTCTTGAACTCATGATCCGCCCTCCTCGGCCTCCCAAAGTGCTGGGATTACAGGCTTGAGCCACCACACCCAGCCTTGAATCACTTTTTAAAACTAAGCATCCTTGAATAGTAGGGTATTATATAACGTTATATAGTACATAATAAATGTTTAAGTTTGCCACTTATTTTGTCCAGCTGGAAAATATTTCATTTACTTGGAAATAGTGTTTTTATATTTTATCAAATAGACAAATATTTTTTAATTCATATCATTTCATGAGCTGCTCTGTACTAGGCACTGTGAAGTCTCCCATTCTGGTTTTATTGTGAGAATTACTCTGACTCGAAGGCTGATTTACACTAAATTTTGCATAATCAGTCTTATGTGGATTAATATGGTAGTTGAACATCTCTCTCTTCTTGAGTACAGTGTGGCCTTATTTAATCTTTTTCATCTCTCTGGATCACTATTTCTTGATTTTTCTTCTAGCAGTGTGCATTAGATGATTCCTAAAATGCTTAAAGTTTTTAAATTCTACAAGTCTGTTTTTAAAAATTCAAGAGAGATTACCTTCAGTCTACCAACAGGTTTTAGAGATCCACAGGGTACATGACTGGGTTTCGTGACTCAACTAAAATTATATGCAAGATACAGACATGTATATATGTATTTATGAGGATAAAATTTATAGCTTCTTTTGGATTATCATAGTTTTATATAACTCACCACTCATCTTGTACCCAAAAGGTTAAGGAACCAGAAGTATTTTTGTATAATGTATTATAATAAACTACACTGCTTCATGCAACTCCTGAATGAAGTTATCTTTAACAGAGGTATTGCTATTATTTGAAAAGTAATTTTTTGAAGTAATGAACAAATTTATTTTAATGCAATATATGTTTACTTTTTGGCTACGTAAGCCTATAATGTTTCTGCTGTATTAACCAATTAAAACACCTCTTAGTTATTTTATAGCTTAAAAACAGGTTCATCAAATAGAATAATAAGAGTTTGATTCTGCCTTATAGTGAATTAAAGAATGCTTAGTTTTAAAGAATGATTCAAATGCCCTTCATTAATATACCTTCTCTACTTTGCATCTTCTAATAGGAAAAGGATACTGGAGATCCATTTGTAAGGAAAGAAAAGAAAGCAATGACATAATGCTCAGAGTTGGAGCCAGTTAAACCAGGTTTGTACTTTTTCTTTCCATAATGTAACATGTTTATTCAAGTCTTGAATCGCTTTTATTAATCTCCTGTCTTATTCCAGCAAAAATCCAATAATTTTAAACCTTGCCATAGTAGTATGGAGAAGACAAAGATGAATAAGACATGCCCTTTTCAAACTATTTGCAACTTAACTGTTAATATGAAAGACAAAATGATAAAGAGCTAGATAGCAATCTCATTTTAACCTGAAAAGTTTCGTGAGTTTTGGTAAATTGCTTGAGGTCAGAAGCTCTTAAAGAATTAAGGTGGGATTCAGACTCATATCTGTTGAATCCAAATCATATTTGCCTTCCATTGTGTCACAATATTCCCTGTTTTATTTAGGTTTAGTTGTTATGCAACTGCTGATTACTGAAGTAGAGGATGGAGATCATGTGTATTTCATTTAAGGAATTTACTTTCATTTAAGGAATTTATTTCATTTACTTTCTGATGAAGTAAAAATGGGGAGAGTGTTCTCTATTCCTCAAAAGTTTGGAAGATTAGAGACGGGAACTAACATTTGTAAGCACTTACTATGTACTAGACATTGTTGTAAGGACTTAATATGAACTAACTTATTTAATTTACGACAGCCAGGTAACATACTTGGTGTTATCACTCATCTTTAAAACAAAGAAATAAGTAAATTGCCCAAGATCACATAGCTAGTAAGTACCAAAAGCAGATTCAAAACCGTGTATTGGGAGAGGTTAGATAGGGTTTACGTCATGTCTGTTGATTTAAATTTTATTTATTTATGTATTTTCAGATGGAGTCTCGCTCTGTTCCCTAGGCTGGAATGCAGTGGCGCGATCTTGGCTCACTGCAACCTTCACCTCCTGGGTTCAAGCGATTCTCCTGCCTCAGCCTCCCCAGGACTACAGGCGTGTGCCACCACACCTGACTAATATTTTAGGGTTTTTTTTTTTTTTGAATTTTAGTAGGGACAGGGTTTCATCCTCTTAGCCAGGATGGTCTCGATCTCCTGACCTTGTGATCCGCCCGCCTCAGCCTCCCAAAGTGCTGGGATTACTGGCATGAGCTGCTGCACCTGGCCAACGTAAAATTTAATACCACACAAACCAAACGAATAGCTGGACAATTTAGTCTGAGCTGCTTTTGCTATTAAGCGTCATTTGTAAACATTCTGAATTCCACTATTAGCCGTTAAATCATCTCACCAAAATAATATTTATACATGACCCTATGAGATTTTAAATTCACAGAATAGTAAACAGCAACATATGACAGAAAGGACTTTGAGGTGGGGCTCAGATCTGGGTCCTTTCAATTCCCAACTTTGCTACTGACTCCTGTCCTCCACAAGTATCTTAACCTGTTTTCACACATTTTGTAAGATAAGAAGGTTGACTTCATTATTCCCTAAGTCCCTTACAACAATACAATTATATCCTATCAGTAGATTTTAAAAATGTGCTTCACATGTGACTAGCTAGGAATTTTTAGTTTCGAGTTAAGCCTTTAGAGATCACCGTATTGAATCCTCCCATATGACAGAGGAAGAGACTGAGACCCTCACATTTGTATGGCACTGTAAACATTTCAAAGCTCTTTTACATACGTTAATCTCATGTGAGCCTCATCACCGTACTCCTGTGGGTTAAATATTATTCTTTTCATTGTATACGTGACCAGATTGAATTGGTCATGCAGCTGGGCTAGACTAAGTGACTCTAATTCTCATCCAAAAGTTTATCATGTGTTCTTGCTTTAGTGGGACTAATTACATCCTTGGATGAAGTACTGTTGTGTGAGAAAGTGAGCATTCAGAGATTTATGAAAAAATCCAAGCAGGAGAAACAAACATTTTCTAGTATGAAAGTAGTGATGCTGCAGCTATATAAACAGCAGTAACAAAGAGGAAAGGAAGTAATAAAGTCTATGAGTTAATTTGATTTTGGTTTTCATTTATTCCTGGATTAGGAATAAGTATAATTGATTTTTAATATCCTGTGTTTATCAATACCATACTTTATCCTGATTAAATAATGCAAAGAGAAATCATACTTTATAGTAAAGTATTCATAAATTATAGGTGAACCCAGGAAAATTTCAAACAGTTAACTTAAAAGGATACTTTGAAAACAAATGAATAAATAAGCATGGGAAGCTTAACATAAAATTATTTAATTATTTCATTGCATTTATTGCAGTGAGTTTTCTTTTTTATTTCTACTTTGTAGTTGTAGAGCTCCAACTTTTTGTAACTTTTTAGTATTTTTTTAATTGGAAAGAGAACAATTTTAAAACTAGTATGTGGGTGTGAGCAGTTTTTCTTTTATAATTTTTTTCCCCAAATTCTTTCCTTTATAAAGAACCGACTTTCTAGGTTACATGATATGATGATGCTTTCTCTGCGTATATGAAAATTCGATCGTTAATAAAATCTCCAATTGTTATTATATATTTAAAAGTTTTTTTAAGATGATTAACTGCATGTATTCTATAGAACTAATAAAAGAAAGGAGGATCTCCCAGATGGTTCTAATCAAATAAGAAAAACAACAAAGGATGGAGCTGCTATACAACAAAATTTGAAAGCAACGTTACGAGATTTGACTTATTTTAGAGAAGAAAAGTGTATTATATCCTTCCTGAAGTCTGTTTTTCTTAAGAGTCCGTTTTAAGGTTCTCTTGCCCAGCTGCTGACGTTCTTTCCGTATTCCCCGCCCTACAGACCTCCACCTCTTATTGCATACCCATTCTCATGCCATCACAGATCCATGGAATTCAAAATGATATTTGATGCAGGTTTGAACAGAGCTAGTTTTTAATTCTCAGCTCTGTATATGACTTCAAAACATATGCAGAGGTTTCTTTCGGCCACTTTTTAATGGTGCTTTAAAGGAAAAGATGAAGAGGCCACTTCATACTAATTGATTTTTTGGTTTTGGTTTTGAGATAACTCAGGAGCTAGTTTCCTGGAAACTTCAAACTCCTAACACAAACAGTTTCATTAAATTGTACCTATTATATGATTGTCTCTTGCTAACCCAGACTGTAGTCAGTTTTAAGGATTTCCGTTAGTTTCTCATTGGCCCACTGTGACTTAGTGTTCATAAAAACGTTATGACATTTAACTGAGGGTTTAGAATTTTTCAAGATGACTGGGCTTTTTCCTGTGATTTGTGAGTTTCCCTTGTTTGACTTTAGGCTTAAAGAATTCTTGATCTAGAGTCAATTGCAAGCAAGCCAGACTTCCAGGCTGGTGTCCCGTTCATATTAAAACATTCCCTTTGTACACGTGTATAGCCTTGTGACTCAGAAGGCATGGTTTTAATACACAAAGCTTTTTAATTTTTAAACTATTTTAATAAATAACTTGCTGAAACAGTAACTTTTTTAAACAAGTCATGTTGACAAATTGGTTAGCATTAAATTAAGTGTTTTTCGTAGCTATTGATTATTTAGTATTAATGTAGATTTGTTTCTATATAGTCTGGTTTCTGTACCAGGATATTTTCTAAAAATGAAATAAGTTCTTAGACCTATGGACATTTGAGAAACTCTTTAATGTCATATTCAGTAAACCTCAGGATGGCAATAAGGGAAATGTGGAGCTGTTGACTTTATGTGTATATATATGTATGTGTATATTTGTGTGTGTGATCTAAACACCCAGGGAATAAAGTTGATTTATAGCTTCCTTCCTGACCAAGTTATTTTTTAAAGTTTAACACGGTGATAGAATTATATGGAAATATTGATTGGTTTTTTTCTTTTGCAGGTGTATGGCTACTTAACAATTAAATGATTAAATGTAGCTCAGGGCTTCGTTTTATTTCTTCATGTTATAGTTGAAAGAATTAAATGGGTTGATTCAGATTTTTAAAAAATAGAAATATAGGTAATAAAGGAGAATTGCAGAATCTGTTGGCCTGCATTTGTAAGATCAGTCTAACTTGAGTTGCCCGGTTATTTGTTATCAGAGAAAAATAGTACCAAGTATAAATATTCAAATAGTTATTGAATATTTCATTAGCATATATATGCCACCTTTTTTCCCTTAATTCTTAATGTGAGAAATTTGAATGATTTTCATAAATATTCAAAAATTACTCTGCTGTACAAAATTGAGAGTATTGTTGCAAAAGACAATAATTTGCTCTTGCGTCTTTTTATTTCTTTTAAAAAGAATCCAAAAAAATGTAAATGAAAACTTGCTAATTGCAATGAGGGTTTTTAATGAAGTTGTTAGATTTGATTCTTAAATTGTATGAACTTCTTCAATAGCTTTGCTCATTCTATATATAAACAGAACATTTTAATATAAGATTTGGCAGTATGAAATGTTGCTAGTCTGAAGCTCTCCTATCGGAGAAATTAAGGATTGCAGAAGATTTGGGGACTCCAGATTTTCTGTGTAGGGTTAAAAAAAAGTTTTTGATTATATTGAATGAATTAGGTAAAAATGGCTTGCTTTTCCTCCAGTAATATGAATACCATATGTCTTATAAAAATTAATAACAGTGGGCATCATTTGGCTAGCAGAAATGGCAGTTCACATACTTTTTTTTACAGCAAACTATAGACAACGTCTGATATGATAAAGGAAATAGAATTTTTTTTTTTTTCTTGAGACAGAGTCTCAGTCTGTTGCCCAGGCTGTAATGCAATGGTGAATCTCAGCTCACTGCAACCTTCACCTCCGGGGGTCAAGCAGTGCTCTGACCTTAGCTTCCTGGGCTTAAAGGCGAGTAGCTGGAATTACAGGTGCCACCATGCCTGGCTAATTTTGTATTTTTAGTAGAGATGAGGTTGTACCATGTTGGCCAGGCTGGTCTCAAAACTCCTGACCTCAAGTGATCCACCCGCCTCGACCTCCCAAAGTGCTGGGATTATAGGCGTGAGCCATCATGCCTGGTCAGGAAATAGAAATCTTGTACAGCTCTTATAGTCAGAAACCTGATTATTCCAAAGATGAGAGTGCTATCTAATGATCATCTACACAGAGCTACCAAGTAAGGTCAAATGTTTAGAGCCCATAAAACATCACATAAAACCAATAACAAGAGTATTGCAAGCCAGGCCATACTATCTGAAGGAAGTTTATAGAGTCTACTTCGGTGCATTAAACTATTTTGTGTTCCTTGTTAATTCTAAAATTATAAAAGTGTAACAGAAACATGGAATAGGAACAGGTTTTAGAATAAGAAAAGGCTGCAGAAGTCATTTGATTATCCCCTTTTATTTTGCAAAGCAAAACTAAGGGTGTGAAGCTACTTCAAGTGTTATATAGGTGGTAACAGAACTGAGACTAGAATACACTTTGAAAAATTGTGATGGGAAATGATTTTTATTTTTAAAATTTATATACAGTAAAACTGACTTTTTTTTTTTTAAGATGGCATCTCACTCTGTTGCCCAGGCTAGAGTGCAGTGCCATGATCTCAGCTCACTGCAGCCTCCGCCTCCCATTTTCAGGTGATTCTTGGGCCTCAGCCTCCTGAGTAGCTGGTGTTGTAGGTGCCTGCCATCATGCCTAGCTAATTTTTGTGTATTTAGTAGAGACAGGGGTTTCACCATGTTGGCCTGGCTGGCCTCAAACTCCTGACCTCAAGTGGTCTGTCTGCCCCAGCCTCCCAAAATGCTAGGATTACAGGTGTGAGCCACCATGCCCAGCTCAAGATTGACTTTTTAAATAAGTTCTGTGAGCTTTAACACATTTACAGAACAGGAAACAAACAGTCCCATCACCCTAGAAAACTTCTGGCTGTCCCTTTTTGATAAAAGTCTCTCCCTACATCTAACAGCTATTCTTCATCACTAAGTTTTATCTATTCTGGAATATTGTATAAATGGATTTTTTTCCTAAGCCAAAATGTATCCAGCTTTCTTAAAGATATTTTCCATAAATAATCATGGTATTTCAGGCAGGACATGAGCAGACAATCATTAACAGTATACATACAACAACTTTCAAACTCCCTTCTTCAATGGACTACCAAAAATCATAAAGCCACTATAAACCCAATGAAGTCTTCATACTCTGAACAGGGAAAGTTTAGAGTGAAGGTTGACATTTCACATTTAGCATGTTCTTTAACAACTTTCAAGAGCCAACGCTGACTCAGGAAGTGAAATGAAAATGGCAGAATTATCTGAGGATTCACAATCTAGAAACAGAACTGCTGTTTTTAGCAGGGGCTCCATCTCAGTAGTATCACTGGAAAGTGCAGATTGCCTGACATACTGATAACCAATTATTGGGGTTCAGGGCCCAACAGGTGTCTGGATAAGGGAGTTAAGTCTATGCTGAAAGGTGGAAATGGAGAAAAGAACGTGAAAATAAATTTGGTTTTCCATCACACAAGGCTTTTGTGTGAAGGAGGCCATGTGTGTCTAAGTCAGGGAATCTCTCCTGAGAGCCAAGAAAAAGTCTCTCAAAACTAGAAGGGAAAGGTGTTTTCCCCACATCAGTCCAGCTTTGGAGGCATTCTATTGGTGACATATGCCCCTTCCCCCTAAAACAACAAAAGCACCTTGGGAGGCTGGGGCAGGCAGCTCACTTGAGTTCAGGAGTTCAAAACCGGCCTGGCCAACATGGTGAAACATTGTCTCTACTAAAAATACAAAAATTAGCTGGGTATGGTGGCAGGTGCCAGTAATCCCAGATGCCTGTATTCCCAACTATCCAAGAGGCTGAGGCAGGAGAATAGATTGAACACAGGCAGCAGATGCTGCAGTGGGTGGAGATCGCGCGCCGTTGCACTCAAGCCTGGGCAACAGAGCGAGACTCTGTCTAACAAAAAAAAACACACACACACATATACAAAACTGTATTTCAAATTGTACAGTCACCAGAAGAACACAGTTATCAAAAATACGCATACTTCACTCGGCATCTCCATCACCCCCCACTTTCTGTGCCTGGTCTGTCTGGCATCTCCATTTTCTGCAGGCTTATTCTCCTCCTTGCCAGTGTCAGCTTTTCCCGTTTTTCCGTTGGGCCCCTTCTTTCCATTCTTTGCAGGTGCCTTTTTGGGCTTGGTCTCTGGCTTTGGAGGAACAGGTTTAGCAGACAACCTCGCAGATCTTCTCTGTGATTTGTCCCTCACCGGGGCTTTATCTCCTTCAGCATCCCCTTTACCTTTGTCTTGGGAACGCTGGTGGCGATGATTGCAGGACATAGGTAGGTGCTGGAAGTGGGATACAGCGGTGAGCGAGCCTTCATTGTCTGGGGGTTGTTCTTGCTGCTGCTGCTTCACACTGCGCCTATAAATGGAAGTATTATGTACTCTCGAATCTAGCTTCTTTCTCTCAGCTTAATTTTTTGAAATTCATATACTGAGTATATTAGTATTGCATTCCTTTAATTGCTGAGTAGTACTCCATTGTATGACCATATCACAGTGTATTTAATCACCTGTTCATGAGCATGTGGTTTCCAATTTTTTTTTCAAAATACTTCATTTTTTAAGAGCAATTTTAGGTTCAACAACAAAACTTAGGGAAAGGTACAGATATCCCACACACCCTCATCTCCATGAGTGTATAGCATTCTCTATTATCCACATTCCCACCAGACTGGTACATTTGCTACAATTGATGAGACTTCATTGAGACATCATCATCACCCAAAGTCTAGAGTTTACATTAGGGTCCACTCTTGGTGTTGTACATTCTGTGGGTTTGGATAAATGCACAATGGCAGGTATCCACCATTCTAGTGTCATATAGAATATTTTCACTGCCCTAAAAATCCTCTGCATTCTGCCTATTCCTCCCTTTTTCTTCTCCAGCCCCTGGCAACCCACTGAACTTTTTACTGTCTCCATGGTTTTAATTTTTTCAGAATGTCATATAGCCTTTTTCAGATTGGTTTCTTATGTTCAGTTTTTATCTATTATGAATAAAGTTTCTATAATTTTTCTGTTAGACAAAAGAAAAATACTTACAGATATGATGTACCTATTAGTGAGCTCGTAAATAATTCACAAAATTATTTCACCTTTTAAACTTTTTATTTTGAAATGATTATAAATTCACAGGAAGTTGTAAACATAGTAAAGAGAAGTACCATGTTTACTGTACCATTCACCAAGTTTCCCCTATTAGTTCCATCTTATGTAACTATAGAACAATATTAAAACCAGTACATTGACACTGGTGTAAAGTGAGTATAGTTCTTTGGCATTTTATCACATGTAGATAACATGTAACCAACATGGCAATCAGGATACAGAATTATTCCATCACCGCAATCATATCCCTGTACTGCCTCTTTATAGTCACACACATCCACTGCCCTCCACCATCCCTCACCCTTCGTAACCAGCTCTATAATTTTGTCATTTTGAGAATGTTATATAAATGGAATCATA
Organism: Sapajus apella; assembly: GCF_009761245.1. Taxonomy (NCBI): domain Eukaryota; kingdom Metazoa; phylum Chordata; class Mammalia; order Primates; family Cebidae; genus Sapajus; species Sapajus apella. Next base: position 605,868 of record NW_022437108.1, read on the forward strand.
TAGCGTATAGCCTTTGAGATTGGCTTTTTTTATTCAGCATAATGCCCTCGAGATCCATCTAAGTTGTGATGTCAAAAATCATTCCTTTTTATTGCTGATATAGTTCGTTTTCCATGGTATGGATATGTGACATTTTTTTTTTCTGGCTTTCCTGCAGGTTACTTGAATACTTTTTAGAATTCAGTTTTTTAAAATATATCTCTTTGTATGGCTTTTTTGTCATTCATCACTCTAGATATTACATTTCGTATGTAATAAATCAGTCTGCTATACTACAGTGCTACTTGGTGATGCTACATTTTATCACTTCCAGTAAGTATAGAGATGTCTGCTCCCTTTAGTCCTCCCCATTTAATTAACATTTTTATATGTTTCTAATATATGTATGTGTGTATATTACACACATGTTTACATATACATTTTATGTGTATTAATAGTTTTATTTTCTTTACATACATTATGAATTGTATTATACAGCATTATAATTTTTGCTTCAACAGTCAAACATAATTTGGAAAACTCAAGTGGAACAGGAATCTGTTCTATTTTTACATATTTTTACTCCTGTCATCTTTCCTTCCTCATTATCCAAGATTCCTGGATTATCCGAGATCTTTTTTCATTTACTTTCTGCTTAGATAATTTTCTTTATTCTTTTAGAGCAGGTCTGCTAGTGAGAAATACTCCTTTCTCTATAAATATTTTTATTTTTTTCTTCATTCCTGCAGAATATTTTTGCTGGATAAAGAATTCTGAGTTAAAAAGTCTTTTCTTTAGCATCTGAAAAATATTGTGCCAGTTCCTTCTGGCTTCCATAGTTTTAAATGAGAAATTTACTGCCATTACATTGTTTTTCCCTTCTAGGTAAGATGTTTTTCTGTTGGTGCTTTCACGATTTTTTCTGTGTCTTTAGTTTTCAGAACTTTGACTTCGATGTGTATTGGCATGGATTAATTTGAGTTTATACTGTTTGGGGTTTACTTGGCTTCTCAATCTGTAGGTTTATGTCTTTTGAGAACTTTTCAGTCACATTTTTTCAAATTATTCTTTTTCTCCTCTCCTTTTGAAACTTTGATAATACAAATGTTAATCTTTTGTTTCATGAGTCACCAATGTTCTGTTTGGTTTTTTTACTTTGTTTTCTTCCTATTGTTCAAACTGGCACATTTCTATTGTTTTATTTTTTAGTACATTGATTCCTTCTTCTGTCACATCCATTCTGCTATTGATCCCATCCATTGACATTGCTTTTAGTTATTGCAATTTTATTTTGTAATTTCATCATTTGCATCCTCTATATCTTTGCTGAGACTTTCTTAATTCAGGCTTTCTATTTTTTTCATTTGTTTTCAGTGTGTTGGTAATTGCCCACTGAAGCATTTTAATGGTGGCTATCTTAAAATCCTTGTGAGATAATTCTTTTACTTTCTTTAAAAAATACGTTTATTTCTTAAAATCTGTGTATAAGTAGACCCACTTGATTTAACCCATGTTGTTTAAGGTTCACCTGTACATTACTAAGACATACATATTTATTTTATTTTTGGAATTTTGTCTTATTTCAATAAGTTTGGGGGGAACAGGTGGTGTTTGGTCACGTGAATAAGTTTCTTGGTGGTGATTTATGAGATTTTGTTGCACCCATCACCCGAGAAGTACACACTGTACCCAATGTGTAGTCTTTTATTTCTCACTTCCCTCCTACCCTTTCCCCCGAGTCCTTAAAATTTATTGTATCATTCTTATGTCTTTGTGTGCTCATAGCTTAGCTTCCACTTACGAATGAGAACATTCAATGTTGGTTTTCCATTCCTGAGTTACTTCACTTGGAATAATGGTCTCCGATACCATCCAGGTTGCTGCAAATGCCATTATTTTGTTCCTTTTTATTGCTGAGTAGTATTCCATGGTATATTTATGCCACATTTTCTTTATCCACTTGTTGATTGATGGGCATTTGGGCTGGTTCCACGTTTTTACAATTGTGAAATGTGCTGCTGTAAACATGTATGTGCAAGTATATTTTTTGTATAATGACTTTTATTCCTCTGAGTAGATAGCCAGGAGTGGGATTGTGGGATCAAACGGTAAATCTTCTTTTAGTTCTTCAAGCAGTCTCCATACTGTTTTCCATAGTGGTTGTACTGGTTTACATTCCCACCAGCAGTGTAAAAGTGTTCCCTTTTTCATAACATTCATACCAACATCTATTATTTTTTGATTTTTGATTATTGATTATGGCCATCGTTGCAGGAGTAAAGTAGTACCTCATTGTGGTTTTGATTTGCATTTCCCTGATCATTAGTGGTGCTGAGCACTTTTTCGTATGTTTGTTGGCCATTTGTATATCTTCTTTTGAGAATTGTCTGTTCCTGTCCTTAGCCCACTTGATGGGATAATTTTTTTTCTTGCTAATTTGGTTTCTTTTAGATTCTGGATATTAGTTTTTTGTCAAATAAAATTTGTTAATAGCTATTATAAAAGTGTTTGAGTTCTTGGTTTGATTCTCAGCTTGGTTACTGTTGATGTATAGCAGGGCTACTGATTTGTATACATTAATTTTGTATCCTGAAACTTTGATGAATTCATTTACTAGTTCTAGGAGATTTTTGTATGAGTCTTTAGGATTTTCTGGATATATAATTGTGTTGTCAGCAAACAGCAACAGTTTGACTTCCTCTTTGTCAATTTGGATGCTTGTTTTTTCTTTCTGTTGCCTGTTTTGGCTAGGACTTCCAGTACTATGTTGAATAGAAGTGGTGAAAGTGGGTATCCTTGTCCTGTTCCAGTTTTCAGGGGAAATGCTTTCAACTTTTCCCCATTCTGTATAGTGTTAGCTGTGGGCTTTTTATAGATGGCTTTTATTACCTTAAGGTATGTTCCTTCTTTACCGATTTTGCTGAGGGTTTTAGTCATACATAAAGGGATGCTGAATTTTGTCAAATGCTTTTTCTGCATCTGTTGAGATGATCACATGATTTTTAATTCTTTTTATGTGGTATATCACATTTATTGACTTGCAGATGTTAAACCATCCCTGCATTCCTGGTATGAAAGCCACTTGATCATGGTGGATTTTCTTTTCGATCTGCTTTTGGATTTGGTTAGCTTGTATTTTGTTAAGGCTTCTTTGCATCTATGATCATCAGAGATATTGGTTTGTAGTTTTCTTTTTTTTATTATATCCTTTTCTGGTTTTGGTATTAGGGTGATACTGGCTTCATAGAATGGTTTAGGGAGGATTCCTTCTTTCTGTATCTTTTGGAATAGTGTCAATAGGATTGGTAACCAGTTCTTCTTTAAATGTCTGATACAATTCAGCTGTGAATCCATCTAGTCCTAGACTTTTTTGTTGGTAACTCCTTAATTACCATTTCAGTCTTGCTGCTTGTTATTGGCCTGTTCAGAGTTTCTGTTTCTTCCTAGTTTAATCTAGGAGGGTTGTGTATTTCCAGGAATTTATCCATCTCCTCTAGTTTTCTATTTTATGGCCATAAAGGTGTTCATAGTAGCCTTGAATGATCTTTTGTATTTCTGTGGTATTGGCTGTAAAATCTCCCATTTTGTTTCTAATCAAACTTATTTGGATCTTCTCTCTTCTTTCTTGGTTAATCTTGCTAATCATCTATTAATTTTATTTATCTTTTCAAAGAACCAGCTTTTTTTGTGTTTATCTTTTGCGTTGTTTTGTTTGTTTCAGTTTCATTTAGTTCTGCTCTCATCTTGGTTGTTTCTTTTCTTTTGTTGGGCTTAGGTTTGGTTTGTTCTTGTTTCTCTAGTTACTTGAGGTGTGACCTTAGATTGTCCGTGCTCTTTAAGACTTATTGATGTAGGCATTTAATGTTATGAATTTTCTGTTAGTACCACCTTTGCTGTATCCCAGAGGTTCTTATAGGTTGTGTCACTATTATTGTTAACTTCAAATAATTTGTTAGTTTCCATCTTGATTTCATTTTTGACTTGATCATTCAGGAACATGTTATTTGATTTCCATATTGCATGGTTTTGAGGGTTCCTTTTGGAGTTGACTTCCAGTTTTATTCTACTGTGGTCTAATAGAGTGCTTTGTATAATTTTGATTTTCTTAAATTTATTGAGACTGGGTTTGTGGCTTATCAGATGGTCTGTCTTAGAGAATGGCCCATGTATTTATGAATAGAATGTATATTCTGGAATTGTTGGGTAAAATGTTCTGTACATGTCTGTTAAGCCCATTATTTCTTTGTTGGCTTTCTGTCTTGATTACCTGTCTAGTGCTGTCAGTGGAATAATGAAGTCCCCCACTATTATTTTATTGCTGTCTATCTAATTTCTTAGGTCTAATAGTAATTGCTTTACGAATTGGGAGATCCAGTGTTAGGCACATATGTATTTAGGAATGTGATATTTTCCTGTTGTATTAGATCTTTTTTTAATTATGTAGTCTTCCTGTTTGCCTTTTTTTTTTTTTTTTTTTTTTTTTTTTTTTGAGACAGAGTCTTGCTCTGTCACCAGGCTGGAGTGCAGTGGTGCAATCTCAGCTCACTGCAACCTCCGTCTCCCAGGTTCAAGCAATTCCCCTGACTCAGCCTCCTGAGTAGCTGGTACTACAGGCACACACCACCACACCTGGCTAATTTTTGTATTTTTAGTAGAGACACGGTTTCACCATGTTGTCCAGGATGATCTCAATATCCTGACCTCATGATCCACCCACCTCGGCCTCCCAAAGTGCTGGGATTACAGGTGTGAGCCACTGTGCCCAGCCCCCTCTTTGTCTTTTTCAACAGCTATTGGTTTAAAGTTTGTTTTGTCTGATAAAAGAATAGCTACTCCTGCTTGGTTTTGGTGACCATTTGCATGGAGTATCTCCCCCCCACTCTTTGCCTTAACTTTATGTGCATCCTTATATGCCAGGCGAGTCTCTTGAAGACAGCAGATATTTGGTTGGTGAATTCTTATCCATTCTGCCATTCTGTATCTTTTAAGCAGTGCATTTAGACCCATTACATTCAACATTAGTATTGAGATATGAGGTACTATTCTATTCATTGCTCTGTTTGTTGCCTGAATACCTTATTTTTGTTTTGCTTTTCCTTGTGTTTCTGTTTTATAGGTCCTGTGAGATTTATGCTTTAAGGATATTCTATTTGGGTGTATTTTGAGGATTTGTTTCAAGATTTAGAGCTCCTTTTAACAGTGCCTATAGTGCTGGCTTGGTAGTGGCGAATTCACTCAGCATTGTTTTGTCTGAAAAATACCGTATCTTTTCTTTTTTGAAGCCTAGTTTTGTTACATACAAAATTCTTGGCTGTTGCATACAAAATTCTTGACTGATAATTATTTTTGTTTGAGGAAGCTGAAAATAGGATCCCAATCCCTTCTAGCTTGTATGGTTTCTGCTCTGAAACCTGCTGTTAGTCTGATAGGTTTTCCTTTATAGGTTACCTGATGCTTTTGCCTCATGGCTCTTAAGATTGTTTCCTTCATCTTAACTTTAGATAACCTGATGACTATGTGCCTAGGTGGTGATCTTTTTATAATGAATTTCCCAGGAGTTCTTTGAGCTTTTTGTATTTGGATGTCTAGAGCCCTAGCAAGGCCAAGAAAAGTTTTCCTCAATTATTCTGTCAAATACGTTTTCGAAACTTTTAGACTTCTCGTCTTCCTCAGAAACACCAATTATTCTTAGGTTTGGTCATTTAACGTAATCCCAAACTTCTTGGAAGCTTTGTCCTTTTCTTTTCTTTTTTTTTTTTTTGAGATGGAGTCTTCTTTAAATATTGCTCTGTCTCCCAGGCTGGAATGCAGTGGCATAATCTCAGCTCACTACAACCTCTGCCTCCTGGGTTCAAGCAATTCTCCTATCTCAGCCTCCTGTGTAGCTGGGATTATGGGCATGCACTGCCACACCCAGCTAATTTTTGTATTTTAGTAGAGATGGGGTTTCCCCATGTTGGCCAGGCTGGTCTCAAACTTTTGTCCTCAAGTGATCCACCCACCTCAGCCTTCCAAAGTGCTGGGATTACAGGCCTGAGCCACCACGCCCAGCCTGTTCATTTATTTTTTATTTTTTGAGATGGAGTTTCACTCTTGTTGCCCCGGCTGGAGTGCAATGGCGTGATCTTGGCTCACTGCAACCTCCACCTCCCGGGTTCAAGCAATTCTCCTGCCTCAGCCTCCCAAGTAGATGGGATTATAGGCATGTGCCACCACGCCTGGCTGATTTTGTATTTTTAGTAGAGACGGGGTTTCTTCATGTTGATTAGGATGGTCTCAAACTCCTGACCTCAAGTGATCCACTCGCCTCAGCCTCCCAAAGTGCTGGGATTACAGGCATGAGCCTCTGTTCATGCCTGTAATCAAGCCAGTCCTTGTTCATTTTTTAAAAATTCTTTTTTTGGCTGGGCACATCAGCTGCAGTAGTATAGGATGAGGTGGTATGTGGGGCCATAGACCTCCCAAGAGATTATATCCTTCCTCTTAAGCTACCAGCAGGACCATCAGGTGTGGACAGGGTTAGGTGTGTCTATGCTTAGATTCTCCTTGGGCAGGGATTGATGTGGCTGCTGTGGGGGATAGAGGTGTGTTTCCCAGGCCAGTACAGTTATGTTCCCAGAACGATTATGGCTGCCTTTGCTGCATCACGCAAGTTGCCAGGGAAGTGGGGAATGCCAGCAGCAACAGTCCTCACATAGCTCCCATGCAGCCCAGAGCCCAAAAGGCTAGTCCCATTCCCACTGTGACCCCCCACCAACAGCACAGAGTTTATTTCCAGGCAGCCAGCAGAGGAGGGCTGAGAACTTGCCCCAGGCCACAAGCCTCCCAGCTGAGAAAGCAAGCTGACTCACAGTTCCTTGGCTGTCCCACAGAGTCTACAGCGGCAGTCCAGCTCCTTCAAAGGGTCTGTGGATTATCTCGGCTTTCCTGGTATGTTCCTTCAGTAGTCGTTGGAGCAAAAGTTCATGATTTGGTTCTCCACATGCTGCTGTATCCATCCAAGGGGGAGCTGAAGTTAGTCCTGCCTCCTCTCTGCCATTTTTCCTCCCTTGTGAGATAATTCTTATGTCTGTGTTATCTTGGTGTTGGTATCCATTGATTGCCTTTTCTCATTCTAGTTATGATTTTCCTGATTCTTGATGTGATGAATGGTTTTCAATCAAAACCTGGACATTTTGGACATTATGTAATGAGATTTTGCACTTCATTTAAGGCTTCTGTTTTGGCAGGTCTCTTTTAATAGTATCCTGGCAGGAGAAAAGGATGTTGCCTCATTATTGTCAGGGAAGGGTGTAAGTTCAGAGTTCTAATCATCCTCCTCTGCATTTGGCAGGAGGCGCCTATTCTGGACAGGGGTGAGAGTTTCAGCTTCGTATTAGGCCTCTGATGATACCAGCTCTGTTGAGTAAATACATATGTAGGAATGAAATTGTTCGGTTCTTTGGTAAGTTTTTAAATTTTGTTTTAAACTTTGGAAGAAGCTGCCAAACTTTTTTAAAGTAGTGTTAAAATTTTTCATTCCTAGCAGCAGTTTATGAGCATTTTAGATGCTCTGTATCATTGTTGTCCTATAGAACTTTCTGCAATGATAAAAAATGTTCTGTATTTGCACCATCAGATACAGTAGCTACTGAAATGGACACCACAGTTCGACATTCTTGCCAGTATTTGAAATTGTCAGTCTTGCTAAATTTATTATTTCTGTGTATATGAAATGGTATCTTACGGTTTTAATTGTTTCGTGTACTTACTGACCACTTGTTATATTTTTAAAACAGCAGAAATTTTTAATTTTGATAAATTACAGTTTATGAGGTGAGTTTTGTTTTGGGTTTTTATGGTTTCTCTTTGTCCTAAGGTCATAAAATCATTTCCTGTTTTTTTTTTCTTGAAGTTTTGTAGTTTCACTCTTAGGTTTATGTTGCATTTTGAGTTTCTATATATGGTGTGAGGTAAAGGGAGAGTTCATTTTCATGCTAGGTAAATAGCCTATTGTTCTACACCATTTTTTGAAAATATCTTCCCATGTTATCTTGATACTTTTGTTGAAAATCAATGTAGCATTTATTTGTAGGTCTGCTTTTGTATTCTCTATTATGTTCCATTTATGTGTTTATCTGTGGACCATGACCAAACTATCTCAATTACTCTAGCTTAGTTATAAATCTAGAGATCCATTATTATAAATATTCATACTTCATTCTTTATTTTCAAAAGTATTTATTTGGATTTTCATATACATTTAAAAAATTGTTACACATACACAATAGTTATACATTTTTAATGGGATACATGTAATATTTTAATACAAGCATGCAATGTGTAATGATCAAATCAGGGTAATTGGTATCTCCGTCATCTCAAACATTTATCTTTTTTTTTTTGTATTGGTAGCATTCTGAATCTAATCCTCTAGTTATGTTAAAATATAAAATAAATTATTATTAACTATAGTCTCCCTGTTGTGTTACCGAATACTAGATCTTATTTCTACTATCTAACTATATTTTTGCATTTAAAAAAGGTGTTTTTTTTGAGATGGAGTCTCACTCTGTTGCCCAGGTTGGGCAGTGGCGTGATCTTGGCTCACTGCAACCTCTGCCTCCCAGACTCAAGCATTTCACCAGCCTTAGCCTCCCAAGTAACTGGGATTACAAGCATGTGCCACCATACCTGGCTAATTTTTGTATTTTTAGTAGCGATGGGGTTTTACCATGTTTGCCAGGCAGGTCTTGAACTCCTGACCTCAAGTGATCTGCCCACCTAAACCTCCCCAAAGTGCCAGGATTACAGACATGAACCACTACGCCAGCCTCTAACTATATTTTTGTACTCATTAACCAACCATCTATCCTCCACCCTCCACTACCTTTCTAAGCCTCTGGTAACCATCATTCCCCTCTCTGCTTCCTTGAGATCAATTTTTTAAATTGCCATGTAACAGTGAGAACATGTAATATTTGGCTTTCTGTGACTGGTACATTTCATTTAATGTTAAGTGTCTGTCAGTAGATGAATGAATAAAAAAAATGTGGTACATATACCCAATGGCATATTATTCAACCACAAAAAAGAATGAAATCCTATTATTTGTAAAAACATAGATGGAACTGGAGGACATTCTATTAAGACAAATAAGTCAGGCACAGAAAGACAAATGCCATACATATTTTAGAACCAACTTGTATATTTTTATGAATAAAACCTAGGATTTTGATTGGCATTGGACTGAATCTATAGACTAATTTGAGGAGAATTGCCATGTTAATAATGTTGAGTCTTCCAATCTGTTAACCTGGTATATTCCTTCATTTATTTCAGTTTTCTTTAATTTGTCTTAGCAGTGTTTTCTTAAGCTTTCATTTTATAAGCCTTCCACATATTTTGTTAGACTCATAATTTGTCAAACTCAAGTATTTCATGTTTTTTAATGCTGTTATCAATGGTATTTAACATTTTTACTTGTTAGATATAGAAATATAATAGATATTTGTATGTTGACTTTCTACTTTGCAACCTTGCTAAAGTCACTCAACAGTTGTAGTATTTGTTTTGTAGGTTTCTTTTGGATTTTCTATGTATATAATCATGTCTTCTGCAAATAAAGGCATTTTAACTTATTTCTTTCCCATCTTTATGCTTTTCATTATTTTTCTCTTATCTTATTACACTGGCTATGACCTCCACTGTAATGTTAAATAGAAGTGAACATCTTTGGCTGGTTCCCAATGTTAGGAGAAAATCATTTGGTTTTTCACTGTTAAGTATGATGTTGGCTATGTAGTTTTTACAGATGCCCTTTTAAAAATTAATGAAGTTATTTTCTATTCTGCATTTCTTCAAGTGTTTGTTATGAATGAGTATTGAAATTTGTTAAATGCTTTTTTCCCTTTATCTGTTGAAATGAAAACAATCGGTTTTCTCCTTGATTCTGTTCATTTGGCTGTGATGGTTTGATTCTGTGTCCCCACCCAAATCTCATGTCAAATTGTAATCCTCCAATTTGTGAAATTGTAACACTCTAACACTGATGGAGGAGTGGCCTGGTAGGGGATGATCACAGGTGCTGACTTTTCCCTTTGCTATTCTCGTGATAGTGAGTTCTCATGAGATCTGAATATTTAAAAGTGTGTGGCACTTCCCCCTTCACTGTGTTTCTCCTGCTCTGCCATGTGAAGATGTGCCTACTTCCTTTTCACCATCTGTCATGATTGTAAGTTTTCTGAGGCCTCCCCTCCATGCTTCCTGTGCTGCCTATGGAACTGCGAGTCAGTTAAACTTCTTTTCTTTATATATTACTCAGTCTTAGGTAGTTCTTTATAGCAATGTGAAAATGGACTAATACAATGGTTACATTAATTTGTTTGAGATGTAGAATCAACCTTGCGTTCCTTTTTATATATTGTTGAATTCGATTTGCTATTTTTAAGGATTTTCTTTTTGTATGTATGTTTAGGAGAGATATTGATGTGTGGTTTAGGGATTTTTTTGAATTTTTTTCCTAGTTTTAGAATCATTCCAATACTGATTATTATAACATCAGTTGGAAGTGTTTTCTTCTCTGCTCTCTGGAAGAATTTATGTGGGATTGGTATTCTTAATTTAAATGTTTGATATAGAATTCACCAACAAAACTTTTGGGAGCTGGAGTTTTCTTTTTGGGAAAGTTTTTAATTACAAATTCTAATTCTTTAATAAATTTAATATTTTATATTTTCAATGCTATTATAAATGATACTTAAACATTTTTAAATTTCTACTTGTACTAAAGAAATATAATAGATATTTGTATATTAACTTTATATTCTGCAATCTTGCTAAAATTGCTTAATAGTTACAGTATTCGTTTTGTAGATTTCAGATTACCTCTTGTTAAGTCAGCATTGATAATCTGTATCTTTTAAGGAATTTGTTTATTTTCTCTTTGTTGTCAAATGTATTGGCATAAAATCATTCACAGCAGTCTCTTTTTCTTTTTAATGTCTGTAGAATCTTTAGCGATAGTCTCCCCTTTCATTCCTAATATTGGTGATTTCCATTTCTTCTCCTTTATTCAGTCTAGCTAGAGGTTTACCAAATTCATTAATTTCCTCTCAACCAGGTTTTGGTTTTATTGATTTTTCACTACTTTTCAGGTATCTTTTTTTTTTTCCCCCTTTTTTGTTATTTTGTTACTTTGTATTTACTTTGGCTTAATTTGCTCCTTTTTTCTAGCTTCCTATGGTGTGAGGTTAGATAATTGAGTATAGACCTTTTCTTCCCTAACAAAGGAATAGAAAACTATAAATTTCCTCAAAGCACCTTTGTAACAGCATTTTACAAACTTTTATATATTGGATTTTCATTTTCATTTAGCTGAAAATATTTTCTGATTTCCCTTGTAATTTCTCATTTTGTCCATAGATTTTTTCAGAAATATATTCCTTGATTTCTAAATATTTGGGAATTTTCTAGTTATCTTTCACGTATTGAATTCTAATTCCATTATGATAAGGCACGGTGTATAGTTTCAATTTTTTTAATTTGTAAGACTTATTTCTCAATTGGCACATTGCCTGTCTTTGCAAATGTTTCATGCGCATTATAAAAATTTATATTTTGTTTTTGTGGATTGAAATATTTTATAGATTGCAATTCAGTTGAGAGTGCTGCTTAAGTCTTCTTTATCCTTGCTACACCTTTATCATATTTGTTCTTCAATGAATGAGAGAATGTTGATGTCTCCAACTGTTATCGTTTGTTTCTCCCTTCAGTTCTGTCAGTTTTTCCTTCATGTATTTTGTAGGTCTGGTATTGTGTACATACACAATTTAGAATTTAGAATTTATTAATTTACAATTTAGAATTGTTCTGTCTTCTCATGAATTTACCGCTTGATCATTATGAAATGTCCCTCAGTGTCTCTGATAATATATATATTTTCAATGTAGTATAATCGTCTGGTATAATTACATCTCTTTCAGCTTTCTTAAGATTTCGGTTTGCACGGCATATCTTCTATCCTTTTACTTTTTTTTGAGACCTAAGTTTCGCTCTTGTTGCCCAGGCTGGAGTGTGATGGTGCAATCTTGGCTCACTACAACCTTTGCCTCCCAGGTTCAAGCGATTCCCCTGCTTCAGCCTCCCTAGTAGCTGGGATTACAGGCCCCCACCACTGCACCCAATTAATTATCCTTTTACTTTTAACTTATTTTCTTACTTTAATATATGGCTCTTATAGACAGCATAAGTTTGGTTCTTGCTTTTTTATGTCTTCTAATTGAAATATTTATGATTTATATTTAATGTGTTGTGATATGATTAGGTTTCTATCATCTTACCATTTGTTGTCTATTAACCCTTCCTTTGAATTAAGTATGCTTTGGGATTTTATTTAACCTCTGCTGTTGGCTCAGTCGTTTCCTTATTGGCTTTGTTCTACTTATTTTACTGATTGCTTTATAATTTATAATATGCCTCTTTAACTAATTATAATCTGCCATTACATAATATTATACCACTTCTCATATAATGTAAGACCTTTACAACAGTATTTCTCTCACAGTAATTTTTTTCCCTCTGACTCTCATTTTGGGTAAATTATATTGCTGTGTTTTCAAATTCACTACCTTTTTTTTCTTCTGTGTATAAAATACTGCTTATCTATCTAGTGAAATATTCGTTTCTATATATTTTTTTTATCTCTAGAAGTTATTTTTTGGTTCTTTTTGAAAATCCTCCATTTCTCTCTCTACTTATATTCCTTTTTTCATTTACGTCTTTGAATATAGAACATAGTTACTACAGCCCTTTTAATGTCTTTGCCTGCCAATTCTGTCATTTCTGGGTTTCTTTCTATTGACTGATATTTTTCTGATTATGGGCCACATTTCCCAGATTCTTATTATGTCCAGTAATTTTTTAATTAAATGACAAATATTTATGAATTTAAATACTTGAGTCCTTAATCTTGTTGTATATCTTTAAAGAATGTTGGACTTCTTCCTGAAAAGCATTTTTGTTAAGTACACATTAGTTTGTTCAATTCCAGGCTTAAACACTCCCTTCAGCCATATCTAGAGTAGTCTTTAGTCTAAGACCACTTTCCCGCTAATTCAATGATTTGGCCTTTCCGGGGTCCCTGCTGATTGCTTTGCATATGTGGGTTTTTCCCTTCTTGCTAAAGGGAGCTTGTTGAATTCTTGATCCTATGTCAGGTCTGTGAATCTTTGTATTGTAACTCTATGGTAACATTTTTTCCTTAGATGTTCTTCTCTGGTCGCAAAAAATTTTACCCTTCTTAATGTAAAGTTTTCAGTTAAACACTCAGGAGAACCCTAAGTCAGATTACTTTCACTATCTCCCTCCTCCCTGGAATTCTGCCGCATAAATTCTAGCCCTCTTGGCCTCCTTGCACTTTCTCTCTCTCTCTCTAAGTAAACAAGATTGCCAGGCTCTGAGTTCTCCTTCCCTGTACAGAAGTGGTAAATTTCTTCCTGGCAGAGAGCCTGAGTTGATGGTAGGACTCCCCTTGTTTCTGTTTTCTTAGGGATCACAGTACCCCACTACCTGTGTCTGAAAATAGCCCTTTCCAGTATTTTATGCTGTATGTCTAGTTGTTTATGGTGAAAGGATCATCCTGTAAGTGTTCACACCCTCATGGTCAGAAGCAGAAGTTGAATCATACTAGAATGGGTTTTAATGCTAACACCTTTGCAAAATGCAGAAGCTCCCAAGAAATTGTTAACACTTAACCATTGGCTTACTTTTTCTCAATATTGTTATAAATGAACTGTGTTTGCCATGGAAACTATTCTTTATTTTTCAATGCAGAGAGCCCATTACAAACACTAAATCAGAAACTGATCAGAAGAAAAGGATATATCATACTTAATAAATTTTATGAATCAGGAAAATGAATTTCTTGAGTATAAAAATTGTCTCAATTATGGGATAGTAATTTGAAATATAAAATTATTAACACTTCATCATAAATATGAAGGAATAGCATTACCAGTATGTAAGGACTAAAATGAACCATTTAATCCAGTCTTTTAAAATATGAATTCTAAAATTTTAGAGACTAGCATGTTAAATGTAGTTTGTGTTAGAAATTTGGCAAATATTATCTGTAAAGGGCCAAATAATGTGTATTTTGGACTTTGTAGGCATTTTGTTCCTATAACAGCTACTTAACTCTGCCTTTACGGTTAAAAAAAAAATTAGCCATAGACAATATATAAACAAATGAGCTGGCTGTGTTCTGATAAAACTTTATTTAGGGACCATGAAATTTGAATTTCATCTAGTTTTTATGTCTCAAAATATTCTCCTTTTGAATTTTTTCAACTCTTCAAAAATGTAAAAAATATTTTTACCTAGCAAGCCATATATAAGCAGGTGGCAGGTTGGGTTTGACCTATGGGTAAGGCTTGACAACCCCTACTTTATGATTAAAAAGCTCCTCAGTAGGCTGTCAGATTCCTAGTGATTCTAAATGATGTTTTTACCTGAAATGATTCCCTACTGTTAAGTTAAATAGCAAATAGGAACACACAAAGTGTAGGGCTTTGAAAGATAATATAGTGTCAAAGGTTTGAAAGAGTTTATAGGGTTAGAATTCCTTCAACCAGTTGGGAAATTGAGGTTAGTGTCTAACCTGTCTTACTACCAAGCTTGCACATTTCATATTTTTCAGTCACGAAAGGCTAAATTCCTTCCTCCCTATCTTTGTTTCATTATGCTTATCCTGTTAATGTTCCCAAATTAGTACCTAGTTCTTTATCCTCAATTTTGTCATTTTTGGATGAAGTCCGCCTGGTACTCATAAACAAAAAGTCCCTTCACCTTATATTTAACTTCATGCTGTCCCTCAAGATTCTGGATTTTTTTCTTCTTAGTTCACAGTCTTGAGACTGTAGCCTCTTTTCTGCATTACCTGTGTTTCTATAATGTCTTTCACGTAACCTTATTAGCCAGTTAGAACAGAAAATACATTTCAAAGCATATTTTCTTTATTCTACCTGATGGGGCTTAGTGTTCTGGTCGGCCTCCTGTTGGAATGCTCCAAATTTGTTTTCTAATATCTATCTGAAGCAGGATTGAACTATGCATCCTACTATTCTGTTTGGTGCTATATCCATAGCATTAATTCAAGCCCTACTTCAGAACAATGACTATGCAGTTCATATTCTATAATCATAAGTGTATATTCTTTTCTTCCTCCTTAAGATGTATAGTTGATGTTGGTCTTTACCAGTAGCCAAAATCCAGTACCATGGAAGTTCTGGAAGAAAGGGTGTAGGTTTAATTTAGGTGAGTGCTGCTATTGCATCGTAAATGGGTGGTGACATAGTTGCATCTAGCTGCACATTTGGGGAATACTATTCTTGTTTGCACATCTTTGTGATGTTTTCCCAACACACTGTAACATTGTCTAGAAATAAAACAGAAAGGCAGCTTCTTTCTTTTCTAATGCAGGGGGAGAACTTTTGTTTTCAGAGTGAAATAAAAATAAGAATTGGTACTAGCAGAAGCTTTAAATAAATGGAAAGTCAGAACCCAAAGACAATTTCCTTTGTTAGAAAATAAGTTAACAATTTAAAATAATTGTTATTTTATTGTTGTTGTTACACAGGAATAATTAGTAAATAGGTTTAAAATCAGGCCAATTTTTAAATTTTGGGCATGATAGTGCTGTGATATTCAAGGTTATCTTCTCACAAATTGCTATTTTATTGTTTTAATAATTTAGAAACTTTTTTTAAAGAGCATTTTATACTCCTTCCTATCTTATGACATGTGTGCCCTATATCTGGAAAACTCTACTCCTAAATCTTTACATGTCTGTCTCATTTTATTCCATTTCAACTTGACATCATCTCCCCAGAGAGTTTTAGTTTATATACTATCTAAAACAGCATCTTCACGTTCCCATTATCTTTGTAACACTCAATTTTCTTTTTTTCAGAGCATTTATCACCTCTGAAATTAGTTTATTATTTGTCCATCTTTCTGTACTAGAAAGTAAACTATGAGAGCAGAAAGCTTGCATTTTAATTGTTTCTCTATCTCTAGTACTTAGAACACTGCCTGTCTTCACACAGTAGTTCCTAAGTACATAATTCATATGTGGTTGGTTGGAAGGATGAATAAATAAAAGTGTATCAGCCGGGCATGGTGGCTCACACCTGTAATTCTAGCACTTTGGAAGGCTGAGGTGGGAGGATAGCTTGAGACCAGGAGTTCAGGACTAGCCAGGGCAACATAGTAAGACCTAGTTTCTACAAAAAATGTAAAAATTAGCAGAGCATGGTGACATGTAACTGTAGTTTCAGCTACTCAAGAGGCTGAGGCAGGAGGATTGCATGAGCCTAGGAAGTCAAGGATGCAGTGAGCCGTGATTATGCCGCTGCACTCCAGCCTGGATGACAGAGTGAGACCCCGCCTCCAAAACAAACAAACGAAATAATAAATACTCACTGCTCCTTGTGTGGTTAGAAAATTTAAACATTTTTAAAAATAAGAATAAAGAGAAAAAAGATTTTCAAAAAGAGCATATCCTCAATAACGTGTGAAATAATAAGCAGTCAAACTTATGTATATTGGAATCCCCAAGAGGAAGAGAAAATATGGGACAGGATGATTTTTTTAAAAGAAATAAGTGCTAAAATTTTCCCATATTAGGTAAAAACATAACTCCCAGAATCAAGGTAATAAACTCCAATTATTAACTCCAATTTGTATAAATACAAAGAAAATCAAATCTAGACATGTAATAGTCATGCCACTAAAGTCCAAAGATAGGCCAGGCACAGTGGCTCACACCCGTAATTCTAGCACTTCGGGAGACCAAGGCAGGTGGATCACCTGATGTCAGGCATTTGAGACCAGCCTGGCCAACATGGCAAAACCCTGTCTCTACTAAAAATAGAAAAATTAGCCAGGTATGGTGGCCGGCGCCTATAATCCCAACTACTCGGGAGGCTGAGACAGGAGAATTGCTTGAACTCAGAGGGTGAAGGTTGCAGTAAGCCAATATTTTGCCACTTTAGCCTGGGCAAAAGAGCAAAACTCCATCTCAGAGAAATAAAAAATAAAGTCAAAAGATAAAGAGAAAAATCTTCAAAATACCCAGAAAACAAAAGAAGCATTAAATACAGGATAGCAGTAATATTAGTGACAGCTGACTTACAATCGAAGACAAAAAATTATGGAATGACGTCATTAAAGAGTTGTAAGGAAAAAGAAAAAAACCTTTAAGTCAAAATGCAATATCCAGTGAAAATGTCATTCAAAAATGAAGGTAAAATAAGATAATTTCAGATTTTAAAAACTTAGATATTTATTATTAATATACAGTATAAGAACTACTAGGAGTTTCTAAGCTTGAAAGGCAGTGATACCAGATAGAAACCCAGTTCTACAAGAAGAAATGAATACCAGCAAGAATGATTAATACAAATGGATTTTCTTTTTTTTTCCTCTTTCACTTTCTTTAAAAGAAAGCTGACTTTTTACAAAAGTTGAACGGTATCCTTATGAGGCTTTGTAATATAGGTAGAGGTATAATATATGATCACATTAGCAAAAGAATATTATAATAAATGGAATTACAGTCATCCTCAGTGCCTCAGGATACTGGCTCCAGGATTATCCCCCATGCATACCAAAATTCACAGATGCTCAGATTTTTTATATAAAATGTAGTGTTTGCATATAATCTATATACATCCTCTTATATATAGTATTTCAATAACTTTCAGTTATTTTCCTTGTGTTTGGTGTTATAGTGAAAGAAATTAGGGATTGGGTCAGTTTTGAACATGCATTAAAATGGATGCCCAAGAATCAGAAATAGGTAGACATTTATTAATATAATTTTGGATGATATTTTTAAAAACCAAATTAAAAATGATACTAGAGTCTAAACTAAAACTGCAAAGTTGCCGGGCGCGGTGGCTCACGCCTGTAATCCCAGCACTTTGGGAGGCCGAGGTGGGTGGATCATGAGGTCAAGAGATCAAGACCATCCTGGTCAACACGGTGAAACCCCGTCTCTACTAAAAATACAAAAAATTAGCTGGGCATGGTGGCGCGTGCCTGTAATCCCAGCTACTCACGGGGCTGAGACAGGAGAATTGCCTGAACCCCGGAGGCGGAGGTTGCGGTGAGCCGAGATCGCGCCATTGCACTCCAGCCTGGGTAACAAGAGCGAAACTCCGTCCCCAAAAAAAAAAAAAAAACTGCAAAGTGGCTACTGAAATATTTACAGTTGGAGATACCTGCTTTCGATATTTTAGAGAGGCTATACCGAAGTTGAACATTGTGGCCCTTAGAATCATATTTTTATAAAGTTCTAATTTAATGACTTGTCATTCAATTAATATTCATATGTTTCTAGTAGAATAAGTCTCTACAAAAACAATCAAATGAAGACTTAGAAAATGTCAAGGGTGTCAGTGTTCTTTCCATTCTTGTAAGTTACCTGTTCTTTGGTATGCCATGGGGAGTTCTTGAGTGTGTGAGGCTCTCTGTGTGTCTCCACCTAAGTAAAGAAGAGATTTTTTATGTATTAGATGAATTATATAACTGTCGAATGAGGGTGATATTAGGAATATCTAAAAAATGATGTCCGGTATATTTGAAACTATAAGTTTTGCTTTATTTTTTTTCTAGTTTTGCTTTATTTTTTTCTCTTACAGTAAACATTGCTATCTTCAGAAACTAAGGAATGAGAGGCAAAGGAGAAAGGACCTTCATCTTGGAAAGACCAAGAGCACCTTGAAATTTGGAAGGAATGTTATGCTAGCCGCTAAAGCCACCTTTATCCCCAGAATGAATGAAGTGCTTCAGACTTAAACGGTAACCAGAATTCTCCTAACATGTTACATTTTCACCAAGAGCTTTAGATAACTGGAAAGAATTTCTTTTTAAGTTTAAATGTTTAACTTAAATGCCAAACTATAGATAAAGCTGAAAATTTAATAACTTACTTAGCGTAATCAGGCTTTGGTCCTTAATGGATTGCTTTTCCGCTAGTTATAAACTTCTTAATTTATAAATGTAAGTTTATTTAAGAAAGAATATGACAAATACTAGTATATTTGTAAGTCCATCTGATGCATGGAAGGTGAACCCCAAAGCTTGCCTGCCCAAAGCTTAGCCCACAAGGGATCTCAGCTTTGCATAGGCAAGAATTCAAGGGCAAGCCTGAGGTAGAAGCAAACAGCTTTATTGAACAGGCAGTGTTACCCCTCCAGTGGTGTCACAGCTCTGTGACTGCTGCTGCAAAGCAGGGGTACTTTGTAAGCAGACAGTAGCAGCTCAGGGTAGCTTTGCAGTCATATTTATACCTACTTTTAACTGCGTGCAGATTAATGGGTGGTTTATGCAGAAATTTCTAGGGAAAGGGTAGTAATCATTGGGTCATTGCCACGGCAAGAGGCGGTAACTTCTAGGTGTTGCCATTGCAACAGTAAATTCACATGGCATGATTGAAGGCTGCTGTCTCCCCTGACACCCCAATTTTAGCTAGTCCTCGATCTGGTCTCATGTCTGAGCCCCACTTCTGGAGTTAAGTCCCGCCTCCTACTTCACATCCTTCAACAAATATTTTTTCATTTCATAGAAATAAGCAACATAGGCAGGAGTTCCTATTCAATATACAAAGGTTTTTTAGTGTTATTTTTTGAGCTTTATTTCATGTTTTGTTTTCCTTACTTGACATCTGCTCTCCAGATATCTTATTTTAATATAATCTTTATTTTCCCTTTTGCCTCTCTTTCTACCTTTTAAAAATCATCTTGAAAGAATTGGGAGTTATAAAATGGCCAAGAATCCAGAATAGGAAAGGAGAGGGAAATTTTAAAGGATTATAAGATTTTTTCTTCTTGTAAAATTGAAAGTACGATTTGATTTCAAGTAGAGTAGAAAGCAATTACATGAAAGCTTAAGATTCTTTATCATTCTTAAATCCTCTTGGTCTTAGGCCAGAATTATTCCAGTGCATGTTTTGTAAAGATTCAAATATTTCCAGTTTTTTAAATGAAATCCTAGTGAACAATTATAACTCTTATTCATTGGATTTCTATTAATTTGATTTTGAGAGAGAATCATTTGTTTGCTTGAGTCACTATGTTTTGATTGTGAATGGGTATGATGGACTGAAACTAGTGCCTTGCTTTGAAATGCAGGAGATGTAAAAAGTCTATCAAATAGCATCATGAACTAGTTCTAATGATTCTAAGAAATGCAGAACCTGCTTCATACTGATAAATATAAGACAGGATAAATTATATACCAAAGAATGACTGTTCTAATTATTCTTCCTTGTGCTAACATTAACCTTGATTAAAAATATCTTAACAGTGATTTCTTTAAAAAGTTATCTAACTGTGGGTTAAACCTCTGCTTGCGGCATTATTGGAACTGTTTTGTGGCCTAGTCACTGGTAGCCATGTAGCCACATGTATCCTTTTAAAATATCCAGTAAATTCTCTCTAGTCCTCAACTATTTAAAAAATTTAAAAGTTGAAAAAAGGAACTTTTAAAACACGATAGGAGTCAAAGTGCCGAGTGTTAACTTATGCAAGTGAGATAATACACTGAAAGTCACCAGATTTCCCTGCCTCTCTGATTGATTTAATTGTACCTATTTAATTATATTTGCTTCAGGGCCAGATGCAGTGGCTCATGCCTGTAATCCCAGCACTTTGGGAGGCTGAGGTGAGTGGATCACTTAAGGTCAGGAGACCAGCGTGGCCAACATGGTGAAACCCCGACTTAGCTGGGCATGGTAGCGAGCACCTGTAGTCCCAAGCTACTCGGGAGGCTGAGGCAGGAAAATCACTTGAACCTGGGAGGCAGAGGTTGCAGTGAGCCAAGGTTGTGCCATTGCACTGCATTCTGGGCTCCATCTCAAAAATAAATAAACAAATAAATAAAATTATATCTGCTTCAATAATCTTTTTTAATTTAATTAATTAATTGATTAATTTTTTTGTTTTGAGATAGTCTTACTCTGTCACCAGGCTGGAGTGCAGGGGCATGATCCTGGATCCTGGCTCACTGCAACCTCCACCTCCTGGATTCAAGCCGTTCTCCTACCTCAGCCTCCCAAGTAGCTGGGACTACAGGCGCACGCCACCACATCCAGCTAATTTTTTTTTTTTTTTTTTTTGTATTTTTAGTAGAGAGATTTCACTGTGTTGGCCAGGATGATCTCAATATCTTGACCTTGTGATCCGTCTGCCTTGGTCTCCCAAAGTGCTGAGATTACAGGTGTGAACCACCGCGCCTGGCCTGCTTCAATAATCTTATATAACCACAGTTTCATTACAAAAATGGAAACAAACAACATCTTTAAAATCTTTACTGCAATACTTTTACCACACCTGATCAAACTCCTAATTCTGTTTAAATCCATCTGTCAGTGGTATTTGGTAATTGTGGATAGGGTCATTGAAATCCACAGATAGTATGACAGTTTTCCTAATCATAAATTTCCACTTCTTTACTAACAGATTTGTTTTCAGGATTATAATATTATCAAGAAACAGATTTGATTAGAACTCCACCTCTCTACACTATGAAAGAACTGCACTGATTCTTCCACCTAGCCCAGTTCAGAAATTATATAACACATCCAAGAGGTACATGGTCTTCTGACCATCTACATTTACATATTTTTCTGGCCCTAGCCAAGGTGATTGTCTCCAAAATTTAAAATCTGTGATTTTGAAGAGAGAATAGAATTGGATTTCTAATTGTGCGATTCACAGAATTTTTAATTTGCACACTAGAAATTTAGATTTTTTTTTTTTTGAGGTGCAGTTTGCTCTTGTTGCCCAGGCTGTAGTTCAGTGGCACCATCTCAGCTCACCACAACCTCCACCTCCCAGGTTGAAGCGATTCTGCTGCCTCAGCCTCCCAAGTAGCTGGGATTACATGCATGTGCCGCCATGCCTAATTTTGTATTTTTAGTAGAGACAGGGTTTCACCATGTTGGCCAGGCTAGTCTTGAACTCCTGACCTTAGGCAATCCGCTCACCTTGACCTCCCAGAGTGCTGGGATTACAGGCGTGAGCTACTGCGCTGCCCAAAATGATGAGTTTTTTCAACAAATGGTACAAGAACAGTTAGATAGTCCTTTTTGAAAATTGTTTGAGACAGTCTTGCTCTGTTTCCCAGGCTAGAGTACAGTGTTATGATCATGACTCACTGCAACCTTGACCTCCTGGGCTCAGATGATCCTCCCACCTCAGCCTCCCAAGTACCTGGGATGGCAGGCATGTACCTTCATGCCCAGGTAACAGGCATTCATTTAAAACCAAAATCAAAAAGATACAAAAGATATTTGACCTGTACCTTGACACAGACCTTGGAAATAAATGAAAAAGATTATTAAGAGATTTACTTTGTAGAAGTAGAGGAAGAAATAAGACTGTCTTGAAGAGAATTGAAACATCAAAATGGTAGGGGGAATTATTAGAAGGCAGTTCCGCATTTTGACTGAGAGGCGTTATGAATTGTAAAAAATGTATATACATTATGAATAAATATTTTTTATTACACTTGCTTATTAAGCGCCCTACAATTCACAGAACATTGTGTTGGATTGGGAGGGTGTTACAAAGGTCCTTTGAGGCCAGGCATGGTGGCTCACACCTAAGGCTGAGGCAGGTGGATCACTTGAGGTCAGGTGTTTTGAGACTAGCCTGATCAACATGGTGAAACTCTGTCTCTACTAAAAATACAAAAATTAGCTGGGTGTGGTGGTACATGCCTATAGTCCCAGATACTTGGGAGGCTGAGGCACAAGAAATGCTTGAACCCAGGAGGTAGAGGCCTCAGTGAGCCGAGATTGTGCCACTGCACTCCAGCCTGGGTGACAGAGCAAAGCTCTGTCTTTAAAAAAAAAAAAAAAAAAAATTCCCTTGAGGAAATCATATAAGCAATAACAAAACAATAATAAATGCTATTATGACCAGGAGAGCCCAGAGGAGAGGGCAGTAAATAACTATACTCATCCTGATTGGCTTCCCTAGCTAGCCCAATAAGCTCCAAGTGCAGAGGGAAGCTAAAGGATGGAGTATTCTGAGCATGGAGAAATGTTAATGTATCCACTGTCCCTTTGAGGACTTTGAGAAATTGTTGTTAATTTGATAGCTAAACTCCAATATGAGATCTCTTCCATCTGCTGCCACTTAAATCTGTAATAATTACCTCAGTCTCAAAGAACAGACAAAGTGAAAGAACCTGATGTGGTTTCCTTTTATCCTCTTTTTGCTGTCATTTAATCTACTTTAAAGTGGGATAGTCTTTTGCCTGTAGTTGCTAGCCATTCTATACAGTCTCTATCACACAGAAAAGGTATCTTTTCAAAGACTACCAAACTCTGTAGGAATGAAAGATAATTTTGATAATTTTGTTTTCATAAAGGAGTCTTCATCATATTCCACACGTGGAAAAGAGAAGTAGGAGTTGAATGTTATCGCCTTTGCCAACCATCTGTAGGTTTTCTTTTTTTTATTTTTTATTTATTTATTTATTTTTTTTTGAGATGGAGTTTCACTCTTTTTTTTGAGACAGAGTTTCACTCTGATTGCGTCCGGGCAATCTCAGCTCCCTGCAACCTCTGCATCCCAGCTTCAAGCGATTCCATTGCCTCAGCCTCCTGAGTAGCTGGAATTACAGGCATGTGCCGCCATGCCTGGCTAATTTTGTATTTTTAGTAGAGACGGGGTTTCTCTGTGTTGGTCATGCTGGTCTCAAACTCTTGACCTCAGGTGATCCACCTGCCTTGACCTCCCAAAGTGTTGAGATTGCAGGCGTGAGCCTCCGCATGCAGCCCATCTGTGGGTTTCTAAGACACATTCTCATTTCTCTTTGAGGGATTATTCATTGCAACTTGTACTCACACTTTCCTTAAGGAAAGTACTACTTTTATTTTCCCTCCGCCTTCTATCACATAGCAAGAGTGTTGGTGGAAATTGCTTTTCCATAAAAAGAACTGGACCACCTACCCTTCAAATGCTACTGATTAAGAAAATCATTGATTGATTTTCCTGGGGAATAAATTAGGCTTTCCCCTGAGAGTGGAAAGAAATAAATAATGGGATGTAAAGAATGAAGATGGCTGTGTGTTATGAGGAAAATGTGTATGCAGTTGCCATGGAAACAACATGTAGGCATTCAAAACAGAAGCTTATGATATCTTTGTATTTGTCAAATATAAATCAGATATGAGTTGCATTCATTCTCGTTCTTGGCTCAGATTTAGTCTGACACATATGGTTATGTAAAATATGCTTCTACTTTTGTATATTTGCTTAATATTTGCAAGAACCTAGCA
The DNA here is from genome assembly GCF_009761245.1 of Sapajus apella. Taxonomy (NCBI): domain Eukaryota; kingdom Metazoa; phylum Chordata; class Mammalia; order Primates; family Cebidae; genus Sapajus; species Sapajus apella. The sequence goes on from NW_022437108.1 coordinate 630,181, forward strand.
ATACACGGGCTGCCATGTTTTAAAATCATGTACTGGAAGCGTAGAAATAAAACTAGGGAAAGCAGTTCTCAGCAAATAATTCCTAAAAGATAGCACAATCACATTGTGACTTTCATAATTAACAGAGGTAATTAATTTTTCTTAATTTAAACATATTTACAATGTTTGGCCTAGCTAATTGGTACAAGCTAATTATTTGTGAGTGATGTCAAATGCTGAATATGCATAGTTTGATAATTTATTCTTATTTAATATATGTGATTTCATTTCATGAGTAAGGCAGAATATGCAGTGTTTCTGAATGATTGCTATACTTTTTTGTTGGAAGACATCAGTTGACTCCAGTTTCATCTGTTATAAATGAAACATGATAGAAATCTAGAGAAAGCATACATGTTTTGAGGATATGGAGAATTTGACAAATTTTTTCATAGCTTGAACATCTTTCAGTAACTAATTCCAGAGATAATGCAGAAAATGCAAGCCATACCTGCAGCTATTGCCTTTTAATGGTCACACAAACTAAAAATAGGAAAATCTAAAAATAATTAGAATAGATCCCTTTCATGGAAAAGAAAGGGATACCCTCTTAACTCCACTACCTTACCTTTTCATGCCACCTTTGTTAGTGATGTCATAGCCCATCAATTTATCGTCCTGTGTATTTTCTCCTGTTAGATTTTCTAAAAGGCACGTGCTTTGAGCAGATAGCCAAGAGGCTTAGTGTCTTATTTAAGCAGTAATTGTTTAAATAGTGCAATAAATGATACAGTAATTTTATGAGACCAAATAGACATTGGTGGGAAAAGGCTAAATGGAGAGGTTTTTCAGAGGAGTTAAGTTTTAAGTCAAAATTTAAAAGGTAAAAGGCTTTACAAGAGGCATTTTAACATGTATTATCAAAAGTTTAAAAAATATATACACATGGATAAATATACGTGTGTGTGTGTGTGTGTGCGCATGCACTGTTTGATCCAAAAATTGTACTTCTAACAATTTATCTTAATAAATTTTTACGCAAATATTGAATCAGGAGAATATTTAAACCCTGTTTAAAATAGAGAAATTTGGAACATATTGAAAATACTAAAACTCAACATCAAGTTCAGAGGAAGGGGTAACTAATTTTAGGATAAATCCAGAAATTGAGTGTGTAGCTATTTGAAATGATATTGTGGAAAAATATTTGTGATATATTGTTCAGTGAAAAACAAGCAGTAGTTTGATTGGAATTGTATTAAATCTACAGACTATTTGAAGAAAATCGACATCTTTACTATGTTGGGTCTTCCAGTTAAGGAACGTAGTCTATCTCTTCATTTATTTTGGTCTTTGATTTCTTTTATTAACATTTTATAGTTCTCAGCATACCCCTCCTATGCTTGCTTTTTTAGATTTATACCCAAGGATTTCTTTTAAATTTTATTTGATTTGGAGCTGATCTGAAAGTTATTTTTTTAAATTTTGGTTTCTATTAGTATATTGCTTGTATATAGAAATATAATTGATTTTTGTATGTTGACCATGTATCCTGCAATCTTAAAATCCTTATTAACTCTAAGAAATTTTTTGTAGATTCCTTGGGATTTTTCACGTACATTGTCATGTCATATACAAATAGGTACAGTTTTATTTTTTCTCTTCCAATATGTATGCCTTTTCTTTTTTTTTCTTGTCTATTGCACTAAGACTTTCAGGATATATAGAACAGGAATAATGATAGTATAGGCGTTCTTGTCTTGCACCCTCTTCAGGAGGAAGCAGTCAGTCTCACTATTAAGTATGATGTTAGCTGTAGGTTTTTTGCAGGTGCCCTTCGATCATGTTGAAGATCCCTTCTATTCCCAGTTTGCTGAGAGTTTTCATTATGAATCGCTGTTGGATTTGGTCAAATTTTGTCAAATTTTCTATATCAATTGATATGAACATATGGATTTTATTTTTTGAGCTGGTAATACAGTGGTTTGCATTTATTGATTTTTAAAAACATTTTGGACTTTCCTTACATCCCCAGGATGAACCCCACTTCGTTGCGATGCATTATTCTTTTTACATATAACAGGAATATTTATGGCTTTTATTGATTGATTTTTTTTTGCACTGTTTTACCTCTTTAAAAAAAAATCTTTTTCTGCCAAACAAATTATCCCAAACATTTAGCCTGATCATGATAAAGCAGATCTCATAAAATGAATGGAAAGTATATCTTCCTTTTCTGCTTTCTGGAATAGATGGTTCAGAATTGCGGTTTTAATTTGCATGTCGCTGAAGAATAAATGAAATTGAACACTCTTCTGTGTGCTTATTGGCCATAGAATTTGTTTTTGAGGATTAGTGTCAGACTTACCATGTTAAAATATATTGAATTCAGCCATAGTTGGGCCCACTTAATGTTTAGTTTAGGTCTCTAAATAAAGGTGGTGTTGTCAATTTTACTATGATTACACTTGTGGATTTACTTTTATGATGAAGTTGTTAAAACTGAGCTGTATTCTGTAATGTATATGATCATTAATAATTTATGAACACAAACTTTTTTATTTTTTTTTTTGAGACAGATTCTCATTCTGTTGCCCAGGCTTATGGCACCCTGAACCTCCGGGGTCAAGCAGATCCTCCCACCTCACCCTCCCAGGTAACTGGGACTAAAGACACAAGCCACTACACCAGGCTTATTTTTTTTATTTTTTGTAGGGACAGGGGCTTCCTTTGTTGCCTAGGCTGGTCTTGAACTCCTGGGCTCAAATGATCCTCCTCCCTTGGCTTCCAAAGTGCTAGGATTACAGGTGTCAGCCACCACACCCAGCCAAGCATAAAATACATTTGTAAAGAAACAACAGAAAATAATTTTTCTCGAATGTTGAAATAGTGAAGTATAATAGTTATATTTGGAAAGGAATTAAAACTTTTATAAGAATTCAATGAATATTACTTGTTAGGAAGTTATGTTTTGCCAAGTGGCATATGAATGTTTCTGAATGACACAGATGATAAAGATATGAACATTTACTTGTCAGCAAATGGGCATCACTGTGTTTTGCTAGTGCTCTAAGCGTTCCTGAAAATGGAGCTGTCTCCAGCTGGTTGTAATTAGGTTTGGATTGTTTCCTGCATGGGAGACACTAAAGTGTCTTTAATTCCTGGGATCCACAGCTTTCTAGTTATTCTTATTTCCTGCAACTTAAAAGTACTCATCCATTTTTCATAAAATATTTGAAAAAATATGAACAAAAACATACAATTAGGTTGCCATTATTATTGACTAATTTTACTCTCTCAAATTTGGAAATGTAGAATTGAGCAATCGTGATATCCTCTAGAGAGTGGTTTTGAAAGACGCATTGAAAGAAGAATGTTAAAAGAGCCCTGGAGGTAGGGTAATATGTGACAGGAACACTCTGTAAATCCCATAATCTTGCTCAGTTTGTAAATCTGGTAATAATTGTCAGCTCCTGTGACATGTGGAATTAAATTTTAGTCATTGTAAGATTTTGACATATAAAAGGATATCCTGCTTTACTTGATCTTCCTTTATGTCATGTTTCTGATCTACTTACTTATAAATGGCCTTAGAAGAGCTAACATTTAATAAGCATTTGCTATTTGCCTTGCATGATACTAGTCTCTCTTATATTATCTCTAGTCCTCACCACAATTTTGCAAACCCAATTTACAGCTGAAGAAACTAAGGCTCAAAAAGGTGTTTCTTGCCTAAAGTCACAGAACTTAGTAAGTGGTGATTTGAACTCAAATTTGTCTGCTCCCTAACCTGCAGTTTTTCTACTACTGTACCAATGTTTCTTACCCTTGTTTAATTAAATGGAATTATGGGGGATACACTTTGATGTTTGAGCAGCTTCTCAGGACAGTAATGTGCATCTAGAGTTAGAAACTACTGGATAAACACCCTGTGCTTACTATTATGAGATCATACTTCAGTAGAAGGGAAAGTATAGTAAAAAAGCACATTTTCCCTTAAAAGTTATGTGCAATATTGTCCATTTATCTCTGCCAAAACATATATATTTGAAACTTCAGTACAAGATGGTACATTGAGAACATGCTGCAGCCTCCCTTTGCTACTACACATTCCTAAAAATAATCCTCCTCTCTCCCTCTAAAGAATATATAGTACCAATTAAATACAACTGTGATAGGAAACAGCAAAACACGCCAAAACCGTGGAGAGCCTTTGATCAATGGCATCGGAATGCAGATAAGAACTATAATCTAAAATATGTGTAGGACTGGAATATTGCAAAAGGTACAAATGGCTATTTGAGGGATGCTTTATGTGTAGCCTTCTGGACAAGCACACATGTAAAACTACTTCTCCCTACCTTTACAGTTTTTTCTTGGTGTCTGACATGCAAAAACAGGCAATATGGTTGCTTTAAAAGCCAAGGGAGTACTCCCAGTGTTGTCAATATCCAGAAAGGATAGGAAACCCCCAGAACACTAACGATACATTTTAACTACCCAGATGGCACATCTTTCACCCCCCACTCCATGCTGCTGTAATCACATGAATCAGTCACAGACTAACAGGATACCTCTAAAGTCCAAATAAAGATAGGGCCCCAACCCAGAATTACAAAATATTTTAAGAAAACTAATATCATGAAGGACAGTACCAAACATAAACGGACAAACTAACACCCAAGGGATCAGAGTTAATAAAGAAAGCAAAACAAGACTTTAGAATAAATATAATTACTATCCTCAGAAACATGCAGATGACACTGCATTCATCAAAAAAGAAAACTTTAGAGCTTTTTGAAGTTAACAATTCAAAAGAAAAAACTCAGTAAAGGTAACATATAGCAGGAAAAGAAAATGTAGAAGCTGTAAGAAAGCATGAGAAATAGAAATGCAATGTAGAATGGTTGCATTCACATATTAAAAGGTAGCCTCTCACATCAGTTTGAAAAAAATGTTCGCTGTTTACAAGAAGCACATAAAACATAGACTAGAAGGTTGAGAAAAAGATTAATCAGGCAAATAAAAAATAGAAGGCATAGCAATAGAATTAAAAGCAAAAAAATCATTTAATTAAAAGAAATAAAGAGCTATTTCATTATCATCTTGGTAAATTGATTTATAGATATGAATTCATTTACCAATATAGCTTTGACATAAAGGGAAGAATCTAGCTAATACTATTTTTTTAAAAAGTGATATAAACCAAGATCATAGTGGGAAATTTTAGCATACATCTTTCAGGAGTTAACAGAACAAAGCAGAAAAAAATAAATACATATAGAAGTTTGAATAGAGCAGTTAACAGGCTTAATGTAATAGATATGTAGAGATAAGCATTCATTTCAGATATACAGGAAACATTCACAAAAATGGATCAAATATTAAAACACAAGAAAATGTAAACAAATGTTAAACAAAATTATATAAGCCATGCTCACATACCATAGAAGGTAAAACTGGAGATTTAAAAAACAAAAAATTAAATTCCAGAAATAAAATAAAGTAAAAATGGGAAATAACAAACATTTTAGAAATGTATGATGCCAGGAGCCCTACATATGAAAACCTGTGGGATGGTGTCAAAATTTACTCAGAAGAAATTTATAGTTTTTAATGCATTTCTTAGAATATTAGAGAAATTTAAATTTTTAATCATTTTTATAGCCTTTTGTACCTTATCTTGTAAAAATATTTTAGGATTTACAATCTTTTTTAGTGAAACATTTATCCAAAAGTAATTAATATTGTCAGTGTTACTTATTTGTTTCTTCTGTTTAATTCATGTAAAATTAAATCTCATTACTGAAAAAACTTCATTTGTAGTATAAGACCACTTTAAAATATATATATTTTCTAGCCAGGTGCAGCAGCTCACACCTGAGTAATTTATAAAGGAAAGAGATTTAATTGACTCACCATTCTGCATGGCTGGAAAGGCCTCAAGGAACTTACAATTATGGCAGAAAGCGAAGGGGAAGCAAAGCACCTTCTTCATAAGGCAGCAGGCAGGAGAAGTGCCAAGTGAAGGGAGAAGACCCCCTTATAAAACCATCAGATCTCACGAGAACTCACTGACTATCATGAGAACAGCATGGGGGAAACTGCCCCCATGATCCCATCACTTCCCACCAGAACCCTCTTGTGATACATGGGGATTATGGGAACTACAATTTAAGATAAGATTTGGGTGATGATACAGCCAAATCATATCATTTCATCCCTGGGCCCTCCCAAATCTCATGTCCTCACATTTCAAAAGACAGTTGTGCCCTTCCAACAGTCACCCAGTCTTAACTCATTCCAGCATTAACTCAAAAGCCCAAGGGAGTCTCATCTGAGACAAGGCAATTTCCTTCCGTCTATGTGCCTGTAAAATCAAAAACAAGTTAGTTCCTTCCTAGATACAATGGAGGGAACAGGCATTGGGTAAATGCACCCATTCCAAGTGGGAGAAAGTGGCCAAAACAAATGGGCTATAGGCCTCATACAAGTCTGAATCTATAGGGTAGCTATTAAACCTTAATGTTCCAAAATGATCTCCTTTGACTCCATGTCTCACATCCAGGTTATGCTAATGCAAGAGGTGGGCTCCAATGGCCCTGAGTAGCTCCACCCCTGTGGCTTTGCAGGATACAGCCTCTCTCCTGGCTGCTTTCACAGGCTGGCGTTGAGTGTCTGCAACTTTTCCAGGCGCACAATGCAAGCTGTCAGTGTAGCTACCATTCTGGGGTCTGGAGAATGGTGGCCCTCTTCTCACAGCTCCGCTAGGTAGTGCACCAGTGGGGACTTTGTGTGGGGACTCGAACCCTACATTTCGTTTCCATAGTGCCCTACCAGAGGTTCTCTATGAGGGCTCTGCCCCTGCAGCAAACTTCTGCCTGGACATCAGGTGTTTCTGTACATCCTCTGAAATCTAGGCAGAGGTTTCCAAACCTCAGTTATTGACTTTGGTGCACCTACAGGCTCAACACCATTTGGAAGCCACCAAAGCTTGGGGCTTGCACCCTCTGAAGCAATGGCTCAAGCTGTATCTTGGCCCCTTTTAGCCACAGCTGGAGCTGAAGTGGGGGTCTGGGTGGGGGGGAGGGTGGTCTTAGGTCTGGGTGGGGGGGAGGGCGGTCTTAGGACCCACCCACAAAACCACTTTTCCCTCCTAGGCCTCCAGGCCTGTGATGAGAAGGGCTGCCATGAAGTTCTCTGACATACCCTGGAGACATTTTCCCCATTGTCTTGGTGATTAGCATTCAGTTGCTCATTATGCAGATTTCTGCAGCTGGCTTGATTTTCTCCCCAGAAAATGGGTTTGTCTTTCCTATTACATCTCAAGCTGCAAATTTTTATGCTCTGCTGCTTCTTGGACACTTCGCTGTTTAGAAATTTCTTCTGCCAGATACCCTAAATCATCTCTCTCAAGTTCAGAGTTCCACAGACCTCTAGGACGGGCAGAATGCACAAGAGTCATCTTTGCTCCAGTTCCCAAGCCTCATCTCTATCTGAGACCACCTCAGCCTGGACTTAATTGTCCATATCACTGTCAGCATTTTGGCCAAAACCATTTAACAAGTCTCTAGGAAGTTCCAAACTTTCCCACATCTTCCTGTCTTATCCTGAGCCCTCCAAACTGTTCCATCATCTGCTTGTTAGCCAGTTCGAAAGTCACTTCCACATATTCAGGTATCTTTACAGCAGTCACCCATGACCTTGGTACAAATTTATTGTATCAGTCAGTTCTCATGTTACTATAAGGAAATACGTGAGACTGGGTAATATATAAAGGAAAGAGGCTTAATTCACTCACAGTTCTGTAGGGCTGGGAAGGCTGCAGGAAACTTAAAATCATGGTGGAAGGTAAAGGAGAAGGAAGGCATCTTCTTCACAGGTGGCAGGAGAGAGAAGTGCAAGCATGGTAAATGCTGGATGCTTAAAAAACCATCACATCTCATGAGAATTCATTCACTATCATGAGAACAGCATCGGGGAACCCAGCCCCTTGCAGATATTCAAGACCCGCCCGGGCAACAGAGCAAGACCCTGTCTCAAAAAAAAAATTTTTTTTTTAATTAGCTGGACATGATCGTCCCTACGTGTAGTCCTAGCTACTCAGGAGGATGAAACGGGACAATTGCTTGAGCCCAGGAATTCAAGGTTTCAGTGAGCTATGATCTTGCACAAATTTTTCTAAATTAAAAAAAATTGTCTGTTATCTCATTATCTCTCCAGTTCTGTGTATTCATTCCTTTCTATATACACTTAGAGAGATGTGTGGAATGGCACTCCACTGATATTAACACCTTTTCTTTCTGGGTAACGGGACATTGGCTGGTTTATTGCTTTTAATGTTTTGTACTTTTATGTGTTTCTTACTTTTTTTTATGGAAGCATGCTTTATTTTGTAAAAATTAAGTAGTTTGCTTAAGTAAACAATTGTATTAAAGATTTTTAAAAAGAATGATAAAATAATTCAAAGAAAATAAAGGCCCAAATTAATAAGGTTGAATACAGAAATCCAATAGCAATGTTGATTAAAAGGTAAATAAAATAGATAAATCTTGGCAAGTCTGAAAAGGAAAAAAATACACTAATCGATATTAGTAATTAAAAAGTAAGCATAGCTAAAAATACAGAGGTTTGTAAAATTATAACTTTTATGTATGTGTTTATTCTAATAAGTGTAAATGCTGTCCAGGCATGGTGGCTCACACTCATAATCTCAGCACTTTGAGGGGCCTGAGGTGGGAGAATCACTCAAGCCTAGGAGTTCAAGAGCAGCCAGGGTAAGATGGAAGACATCATTTCTATGAAAAATTTTAAAATTAGTCAGGTGCAGCGACACCCATCTGTAGACACAGCCGTTTGAGAGGCTGAGGTGGGAGGATCGCCCGAGCCCAGGAATTTGAAGCAGCAGGGAGCTGTGATCATGCCACTGCGTTCCAGCCTGGGCAACAAAGTGAGACCTTATGTCTTAAAAATAATAATAATAAAAGTTTTAATAAAATAAACCTGAATGCCTAGGCATAATGGGTAATTTTCAGAAAAATGTTTTATTCAGATTTTAATAAGGAATTGCAAAAACTCTGAATTAACTAATAATTATACGAAGGAACTGTTGGTAAGTGTGATATCCAAGTGGAGACATCAAGAAGATGGTTATGTAAAAAATACTAGAGTTCAAAAGAGTGAAACAAACTAGAAATAAAATTTGGGAGTAATAAGAAGATAAATTAGATGATATACAGTGACATAGGGTTAGATAAAATCCTTAGGACAAGAGAATAGATAAACAGAGGAAATGGGAGATAAGGGATATTTTTGATCACTCCAACATTGAGAAATCTAGTACTGAAGAAGCCTATGAAACAGGCTAAGCAGGAGCCGGCCAGTGAGTTAGAAAGAAAACCAGAAAAGTCGGGTAACCCAGAAGCTAGAGAAGGAAATATTCCAGGAAGGATGGAATGATCCAATATATGAAATGGTAATAAAAGGTTTGATAAGGTGAGAACAGAGAATTGGCCAGTGACCTTGGGGAAAATATAGTCCTCGTACACCTTAATTAGCAGAGTTTTGGTGAATTGATGAGAACAAAAACCTCGACTAAGTAGATTGAGGAGAAAATGGATAGAGACAAAGTGAAGGGGATTCTTTTTAAGGAGTTTTGCTTTGGAAGGTAATGGAGAAATGCAGTGGTACCCAGAGAGAAACCTGACTACAAGGGAAAGTTTTGTTTTTTAAGATGAGTGGAATTTATAGCACATTCATGCACTGGTGGGAATTATCTGGAATGGAGAAATTGATGATGCAAAAGAGAAAACAGGACGGACCTCCACTTCTTCCATTGTAAAGGCAGAAAAGGCAATGTGTGTGAGAGTAGAAACAGGGTGGTAGAATTTGTGGGAATGTGACATGAAATTCACCTGGTTGGATCTATTTTCCCACTGAAGTATGAGGCAAGGTTATCAGCAGCAAGGTTATCGGTGGCTCACGCCTGTAATCCTAGCACTTTGGCAGGCCGAGCCAGGTGGATCACCCAAGGTCAGGATTTCGAGACCAGCCTGGCCAATATGGTAAAATCCCACCTCTACTAAAAAAAAAAATACAAAAATTAGTTGGATGTTGTGGCAGGTGCATGTAGTCCCAGCTACTTGGGAGGCTGAGGCAGGAGAATCGCCTGAACCCGGGAGGCAGAGGTTGCAGTGAGCGGAGGTCGTGCCTCTGCACTCCAACCTGGATGACAAGTGCAAGACTCTGTCTCAAAAAAAGGCAGAGAAAAAAGGTGTTGCAAGAACAGTCCTTGAGAAGTCACAAGTGGATGAGATCCTGGCCATAAGTAGAAAGGTTGTCCTTGAAGAGGAACATGAACTCTTCCTCCACTTCTTCCATTATAAAGGTAGAAAAGGCAATGTGTGTGAGAGTAGAAACGGGGTGGTAGAATTTGTGGGAACGTGAGATGAAATTCACCTGGTTGGATCTATTTTCCCACTGAAGTATGAGGCAAGGTTATCAGCAGCAAGTAACCTGGGGAAGGGATGTTGGAGATTTGAGAAGACTAGAAGATTGGTGAAACGATCTCAAAATGGAAAGGTAAATATATGGAATGAACTGATTGGATTCTGTATCTGACGGTGTTAAATCCCCGTTTGAGATTTGTGGTAATAAATTTTAAGTGAGCACGGTTGGCACAGTTGTGTTGTTTGATTTCCTGGCACCGTTCATCTGCTCAGAAGCAGGCTTAGTGTAAGCTCCTGGTTGAGTTGGCATTTTACTAGTAAAGAGAGGCAACGAGGGGCAAGACAGTGTTTACAAAATGGAAAACATGATGGCTGTTCATGGAATTTAATATGGGTAAAGAGGGAAGTGAGAATGCTGATTAAAATGATAAGGGCAGTGATTTCATATCTCAGTGAGATCCAGGAATTGTTGAGGTAAGGCTCTACATTTTAAGCAAGCATCTCAGGGGACTATGATTCCTGTGGGCTGTGGGCCACTCTTGAAGAAACATTCACAATTGCTTTAGGTCATAATAGCATTACAGTAGTATCTGTGTGGTTTTTGTTGGTTTTTTCAAATTTCACAGGATATCTGTTTTCACATAGGCAGAAGCACTTTTAAGAAAATGAATTTGTATGAGTGTCTAGGAAGATATTGATTATCAAGACTTCAGTAGTGAATACTCCTCAGAGGAAATGAGTGTAACAATCATTCTATTATAAATTTAGCTTTTAAAATATATTATTAGGTGAACAGCTGTTGTATTCCACCTGCATATATTACAATTCCACATGCAATTAATTACTCAGATATTTAACCCTTCATTTATTTCTGGAAATTTGAATCTATATTTATTTTTTAAATTTGAAAATTTTGCCCATATCTGAAAAGAAAATTATACTCTAAAACTTTTTTTTTACTGCAAGAAAATTTTGCTCTTTCAGTTTAATTTAGGCAGTTCTGCAAACTGAAGAGGTCATCTTTAATTACCTGAGTTATACCAAATTACGCAGATGCAGCTTGTTCTCAGTGAAACTTTGTCTAATTTTAGCTACTTCCCTTTGCTTGGGAAGCTATTGCAATTTTCTTATTAAATTAAATTTGCACCTGTCTTGAAAGAGTTGATGAGAAGTGGACAGAATAGGTTAAGCCAGTAGAGATTCCTTTTTTAATTGAAACTCACTTATATGTAGCATTTATTTCTGAGCTTCACTGAAGAAACATCATGAAATTAGAGGAGCCTATTATACTTTTTTTAACTACTGAATTTATGTTACCAGAAAGTTTAGAATGGTTTCCCCCACATCTATTCTAAATTAACTGTAGCTATTTCATTATGAATTTGGTGGGGGCCTTTTTTTTGCAAGTACCTTATATTACTGTTGATTTACTGTGATTATTAGATGCCCCTGGATTATTGTATACATTATTGATGCTTTTTTTTTTTTTTTTTTTTTTTTTTTGAGACGGAGTTTCACCCTTGTTACCCAGGCTGGAGTGCAATGGCGCGATCTCGGCTCACCGCAACCTCCGTCTCCTGGGTTCAGGCAATTCTCCTGCCTCGGCCTCCTGAGTAGCTGGGATTACAGGCACGCGCCACCATGCCCAGCTAATTTTTTGTATTTTTTTTAGTAGAGACGGGGTTTCACCATGTTGACCAGGATGGTCTCGATCTCTTGACCTCGTGATCCACCCGCCTCGGCCTCCCAAAGTGCTGGGATTACAGGCTTGAGCCACCGCGCCCGGCCTTGTTGATGCTTTTTATGACAGACACTCGACACTGGACTGGTCCTATGGAGAACACAAACTAAATACAATAAAGTCTCAGATTTTTTTCTTCCTTTTAGAAGTTTATATTATCCCCTAATTTTGGTTTTTACTTCTTCATACTAGTACTACATGCTATAAACCAAATTATGCTTCTTACTGGGTTTTTGTTGGTTGGTTTGGTTTTTTGGTTTTTGTTTTGTCTTGTTTGAGACAGGGTCTTACTCTGACTCCCAGGCTGAATTGTAGTGGTGCAATCATAGTTCACTGTAACCTCAAACTACTGGACTCAAGTGATCCTCCCACCACAGTGAGACAGTGTCTCATTGTGTTACACAGGCTAGTCTCAAATGCCTGACCTTTAGCAGTCATCCCACCTCGCTTCCCATATTGTTGGGATTACAGGTGTGAGCCACCATACCCAGCTCGCTTCTTGCTGTTTGATAAATAGATCCCACTCATTGTTTCTGTGTCTCTTCTATGCTGTTTCTCTTCCACCTTCTTTCCAATTCTGAGTAATCTGTCCTCACTAAGACTCATCTCAGGCCTGGTGCAGTGGCTTACGCCTGTAATCCCAGCACTTTGAGAGGGTGAAGTAGGTGGATCACTTGAGGTCAGGAGTTCAAGACCAGCCTAGCCAACATTGTGAAACCCCATCTCTACTTAAAATGCAAAAATTAGCCAGGTGTGGTCGTGCACACCTGTAATCCCAGCTACTAGGGAGGCTGAGGCAGAAGAATCTCTTGAACTGGGGAGGCGGAGGTTGCATTGAGCTGAGATCGCACCACTGCACTCCAGCCCAGGTGACACAGCAAGACGCCATCTCAAAAAAAAAAACTCAAATGCTGTCTGTCACCTGCATGATGTATTTCCAGACACTTCCTTCACCCAATAAGTATTTTATAATAGCATTTATAATGTTTTTCCCTGTCTTAAATATTGGTACATTTTATCTTGTTCTCCCCCTCACTTGAAATTAGCTCTTTGAGAGTGACGTCTTGTTTTACTAATCTTTGGATATACCATGTCATACCTGGCACATACTAATCACAAAATAATATTTGTTGACTGAAAGTTTAGAAACAGCTAAAGAAAAGGAGTGAGTGTATGTGACAAAAATGGTCATGAATCAGATACCTCTAGTCATGAGAGAAGTTATTAATGTTGAGTTACTGGAGAGGACAGGACTTGAGCTGAGCCTCATGCATGGGGACCCTAAAGCAAAACCCATCAGAATGTTGAGTGCTATAAGAATAATAAATTCTGCTTTAAGATGGCAGTTTTCTGAAAAGTGGGTAAATAGAGGAAATTTGCTATTTTATTTTTTCCCTGCTTGTCATTTTATGAATGATATAGTCTTTTTGCACAGTGAATGTATTGGAAACAAAATCATACCTAGTGCAGAAAATCTTCATTGTGTTCTTAGAGCACGGATGTCTCTGCAGGTTATGTAACTAGCCGCATTGTGAAAGGTGGTAAGCTTCAATGAAGTGTTCTACCTAATGTTTCTTTTAAATGTAGTAGAAAGGCCTTAAGAAAGGCATATCTTATTTGAGGCCCTGGAGATTGTTTTCTTTCCCGGAGGCTGGGCAGCTGAACTCTGTTGAGTACTCCACAATCTCTTGGAATGGTTTTCTAGGGGGCTGCCTGGTTCAGAATGGGGAAGTGGGTCCTGACTGGCTGCTGGAATGAGAATCTCTGGAGTAGCCTGATAATAAAAGCCTGAACTTTCTAGGGTCAGTACATCCTGAGTCACAGAGAAGCCACTTATAGAGTCCTCTGTGACAGAGCCAAGTCTTATAGAGGAGAATAAAGCTGTTTTAGACTGTCAGATGAAGGACCTAAAACCAGGGCCAGCTTATCCATTAGAACCTAGGGTTCTCAGTACTTCTAGGGGTACATGAAAATGCTTTAATGTCTTTTAAAATTAGAAGAAAAGTATCTTTTACTGTTGAACAAAGTATTTTAATATATAACATGAATATATTTGTCTTCATACAAAAGTAGTCATAAAAGTATAGTTTTTAATTTTTTTAATGGAGAAAGCACCAAAAAGACAAGTATCAAAAGCCCACAAAAGTCATAACTGGGCCCTGCCTGCGACCTGCCCACTCTCAGGGTTTGTGCTAGACTGTGAAAGAGCAGCAAGTTCTGGGCAGAGTGTAATGTTTTACTGTAGTTGTTCTCCCCTGTACACCTTTTCATCTGTTTGATGAGGACTTTGGACCAGGCAACACTAAGGGCCCTTGCAGGTCAAACTTTATTAAGTGAATCCTGCATCAGAAGTGCTGCACAGGTTCCAGGCCAAAGCAAAGTTTCTAACATGATTTTATTATAAACTCTTATCTGTGATGTGATGGCCCATATGGACACGGAACAGGCCTGCTAGCCACCTTATAATTTTTGTGAGCCCGCTCAGAAGTGCATATTCATAAATGTTAGAACATGAGAATCATGGTATTATAATGCAACTGGTAAAAGATTAGAAGTAGTAAAATGCCTTATATGTTATGTGTCCAACAAATATTTTTGAATAGACAAAATAATGTATGTAGAATATTAGCTTCTTTTCTTTTTTCTTTTTTTCTTTTTTGAGACACTGTCTCACTAGGTCGCCCAGAGAGTGCAGTGGTGATCATAATTTACTGCAACTTGGAACCCCTGGGCTCAAGTGATCCTCTGGAGTAGCCTCCCAAGTAGCATAGATGAGCACCACCACACTGGCTGACTTTTTTTTTTTTTTTTCAAGTGGAGATGGAGCCTTGCTATATTGTCCAGGCAAGTCTTGAACTCCTGGGCTCAAGTTATCATCTTGCCTTAGCCTATCAAAGTGCCAGGATTATAGGCATGAGCCACTGTGCCTGGCCTCATTTTCTTAATTAAGAGAAAAATATATTTACTAGAAAAAGTATTAAATTATGGAACATTTTTCTTATTTATTCCCTGCAGCAAAACAGCATAAAACATTTTGGAGATGGTTATATGTAAAGTGTTTAAATCTCATTTCTATAAATTATAAATGTATAAAGATTAAGTTCAGAACTCTTTTAAATTATTGTTTTCTGTATATTTGTGTGGTTTTATTCTTCTCTGTCTAATCCTAAGTATGTGCTATATTAATATATTAGAGAAATATTGCTCTTACCTCTACTTTTCCTGTCTATATGTTGTTCATTTTTTATATTATGGGTAGAAAACCGTCAGCCCCTGTTTGATCTTCCTGCTATAGTCAGTGTGCCTCTGTGTTACTTATACAACTCCATTCCCCTTATTTGTGTGGGGAATATCTTATGTGAGAAAAAGGGATGATTTAATGGATGCCTATAAAATATGTAATGAGAATGGTAAATCTGCTCAAAAACAAGTATTACAAAATGATACATGAATTCTAGATTGCCCTGTTTTTGTTTTTCCAGTAGAGTAATAAATACAAGTTCTCTTCCTTTGATATACATCAGAAGCACCTGAACTGTTCAGATGTTTGAGCCCCATCTCAGACCTGCTGGTTTAGGATATATGGGAATGCAACTCATGCATCTGTGTTTCGATAAAGATTCCAGGTGATTGTGACAGGCGCTAAAGGTTGAGGACTACTGCCATATACTAAAACAGAAAGAATTGTAGACCTGGAGTTAGATAGATCTGAGTCCAGAGTTCAGATCTACCATGATCTAAGTGTATGACCCAGACCTAGATCTATGACCAAATCACTAAATCTCTCTGAACTTCAATTTCCTTGTCTATAAAATAGGGGGGGATAATACTTTATAAGGAAGTAGAGGATTAAAGAAAGCAGTAAATGAAAAGTGCCTGGTATATGCTAAGTGGTAACTGTTGTTATTCTGGTAGCATGACGCTATCCTTAGTTCTCATCTTGACTTATGGAGAGTGAGGTGTTTCTCACAGTAGCTCTTTTCTGCATCCAAAAGAATATGCAGAACTTCTTCAAGCTGTCTTTTCATTAGACAGATTTATTTTGGGCTTTGAACTTTCTTCCAAGTTTTTATTTGGACTATTCAGAAAATAGTGTCAGAGAAAATTTTGGTTTTCAAATTCCCCAACACCCTCTGGAGTGGCTAATTATTTCTGGATCCTATTTCAAAGTTATTCATTTTCTTATATTAAGAACAGATATATTGGTATATCATGAACTTGGGACATAAACTTAGTAGTTGCAAAACCATAGAACAATGGATTTTTTGTCAGTGAAACATATGAATACCTAATTCTTTATCATGGCAGCCTCATATTTATATGTTTTTGTGGTCAGTGTTTGGATTTGTAAATGATAATGTTTCAGATTTTCTTTTCAAACATCTCAGATCAAGTATCAAAGACAGGGATTTTTTTCTTGAAATATCTTTAGAATATTTAACTGACAGTGTAATGCAAAAAAAACCACAAGAGAAAAGAGAACTATTGTTCTGTTTTGTTTTCTGTAATGATCTTTCCTGTCTGCATAGCATTATTGTATGTGTGTGTGTGTGTGTGTACTATATATTTATATATGTTCCTTTATTTTCAGTTGCTGTGACTTTGACAGAATTAGAAAGTATCGATTTTTTGTCTTGGTTAAAGATTGATTAAATACTTACAGCATAATGCTAAGCATAAATATTTAATTTACATGAACTTTGCCTAGCACTTAACAAGACTATGGCCAGCTGCATTCTCTTATGAAATATACATTCACAATATCTTCTCAGTGAAGGGGCCATTTCTTTATGACTGTTGGTTTCATCATATATGAAAAACAGAGTATATTAAATGTTTTAAATTTAAACATTACACGTGTTAGAGATTACATAACTTCATGGTTGGTGTACCCTTACTACTTGTTTTCTTTCTAGAATTGCCATATATGTGAAAATTATACACACATACATATCTATAGAAAGCCTTGCTCAGATTGCACCATTGCTTACTTCTGGACCAGAACACCTTATAGGAAAATTTAATGTCACAAATATTTTTAAGCAGAACTTACAGCAGATGAGAATATAAATAGATGGAAACAGTTTTAACCACCTATATCTTTTATCAGTCTTTGACTCCAAGCAGCCGGAATCTTGGCATTATGGTTTATCTGAAAAACCATTCTAGTATAACACCAGTTAATGAAATAAATTGTCTGCTATATATAGGTTTTGTGTGAACATACAAATGAAATGTACTGCCTCGAAATAATGTGGTTGGGAAAATATCTGGAGACAAATACAATGCAATTGCAACGTAACAGTTACACACCAAACTCTTAGCAGTAATAATATAGTGTGATACTTGCAAGCCTAAACTATAAAATCAAATTGCCTGAGCTGAAATCTCAATTCCTCTAACTGTGTAACCCTGAGCACGTGACTTCAGGGTGCCTCCATTTTCTCATCTGTAAAGTAATCGTTGATTTGAAATGTGGAGGATTTTGAAACCTAAGCTAAGAAATGTGGGTTTGATATCCTGAAAAATGGATTTCTACTTTAAATTTTTGAACAAGCAAGTTAAGTGAAGTTAATTGAGGACAGTTGTATTTGTGATTGCATATGGTAGAATGGGAAGGCCTAGAGGCAAAGACACTGGCTGGGAGACCACCAGAACAAACTAGATGTGAAAGGTGCAACTGTGGCAATGGAAAGAGATGGGCAAAACCAAAAATCACCAAAGAGAAAAACAAATCATCCAGATTTCATGATAGATTGGATGTGTTTTGAAACACCTCTCTCCATACAAATAAAATAATTCAGCACAATCCTAGAAAATGCTGGTGTAGCAGCTCAGTGGAAATCTCCTGTAAGTGCTTTGAGAAATTATAAATTCTGGGGACTCCAACTGATACTGTGTGCATTCACTTACAGCTTCCTTTGCCCCTTTGTACACTAGAGCACAACAGGAAATATTGGCTTATCTCTGTAGGAAGTGTCTCTATAGGAGTTGCTTACTGAACTGAATGCCTTTGTTTAGAACTAATTGACCTTTCTAAAACAGCATTTTTAAAGAGCTTACTCAAATAAGGCAGACTTT
Organism: Sapajus apella; assembly: GCF_009761245.1. Taxonomy (NCBI): domain Eukaryota; kingdom Metazoa; phylum Chordata; class Mammalia; order Primates; family Cebidae; genus Sapajus; species Sapajus apella. Next base: position 648,430 of record NW_022437108.1, read on the forward strand.
AACCATCTGATAAGTCAGAGACAAATCAGTCCTCTTTTAAGCAAGGTCCACAGTCAGTGCAAGAGAAAAGAAAGCACAGAAAGAAAGGCACCATCAGACAAAAGAACAGTGTATTAGTAAAAACTAGATAATTAAGAACATTTTATTTAATGTGAACACTAAATTCTATCACAAATCCTTTTCCTGCATTATGATAGCATCTGTGTGAACCAACCTTTTTCAGCCCATTTTGTCCTAGAATATAAGAATGTTAGGTTCACCAGGTTATAAAGAAGATTTCTGGAATTACAAACCAGAAAGTATCTCAGTCTTTTGGTCTGAATTTGTTTTTCTTTGGTTACCTTCTTAAAATTAAAAACAAACAAACAAACCAAAAAAATACTTATTTTGTAAACATTTTGAGGATTTTGATTCAGATATTTTAAATTATTGTAAGTGATAAAGAATAACACTGACAAAAAAGTAAGAAAATGACTACAATTGGTTTAAAAGAGGATTCTCTTAAAATATAACCAAAGGGACAGATTTTGACACACAGACAGGCTTCATTGTTGTTCCACATGAGTGTTTTCTAAACCTAACAAATGTTAAGCAATAAATAAGTGGGGGAAAACAAAAGCTCTTAAAGGAGGCCATTGGTTTCCTTTAAAATTAACTCATCATCCGGTCAGGTATTTTCAGAAATTGTTTTTAGCTATGTGGCAGAGCTGCTGTTTGCAGTGAGGGGAGGGATCCATCAGTAATTTTATGTTTTAGTATTACAGGACAGTAGTAGTATCATCAATCAATTACTTAGCAGATTTAATTAAGCATCCTATGATCAAATGTATTACCATTCTTCTCACTAGTCTAATTGTTTGAGTACTGGCTTGCTATATAAGAGAAGTAAATTATTTTTACAAGACATTTTGTCTTGACAAAATAATCCATAACTCCTTTCCACTAGCCACCATATTAAGAGATTGCTGTGGACACAAGCAGAAATGTGTTTTGTGGGGTAATATCCGGATTGCTTGCTAGGATAGTTAAATATATGGAAAACCTTGAATTTGGTGAAGACAGCTGCTGCTTACAAATGCATTTTGTCCCCACAGAACATATCTTGGCTCTGATTACTCAGAGGTAAAACTCTGACTAAACATGTGCTGCTGCTTTTCTTATACTTGGGTGGAAGCTATGAGTGAGTTAGTGAAAAGTGCAAATGAAACTAAGTTCTTACCAGGTAGAATTGAAATAATAGAGTAATGACTTCCAAGTTTGCTTCAAAAGGACTCTTAGCAAGTGAATTCACTATTTACAGTATTAATCAAATGAGGGAAATGCATTAGAATATCTGTTGTTTCTGGAGGCTTTGTTAGCTATAGACTAATTTCTGCCTCTTTAGACCAGTTTTGGCCATCATTTAGTCACTAGTGGCTTAATTATAATTAAAATCATTGCTTCTCATACTTTCATATACATCCTAAAGCACAGACTGATTGTAAATCTGGACTGGGGCCTGAGACACTGCATTTCTAACAAGCCCACAGGCATTACCAATGCTGCTAGTTAGTGGACTGCGTTTTGAGTAGCAAAAGTCTAAATAGTTGTCCTTGTCACCTGTGTCACCTATCATCTTACCGCGTTTGACTTTTTGCCTGTAAGATTCGTTCTGTTTGCACTTTATTTTGCCATTTTGAACTATTTAATAATGCTATGCTTTCTTTTTCGTGTATGTGTGAGCATTACATGCAATTCATAATGCTGTGCTTTCTATGGCAAAGAAAATAGCCTCTGGAAGACATGTCCTTTTATTACTGGGAACTCCATGCTTTGTCTGGAGTTCAGGCAGGCTTTGTCTGGAGTTTGTCAGAAGGGCTATTGTGGTGGGACCCAGAAGAGCCTTTCATTGCTTCTGCTTGCAAGAAAAATAAATCACCAAGACCAGTTGATTAACAGAGATTTTCCCATTTAACTATCATTATGTGGAAGGAGCATGGGTGGATTCTGGAGTAAGACCTGTGTGACTTTAGTCAAGTTACTTACTTAATTTATTTGACCCTCAATTCCTTTGTCTATAAAATCAGAATAAAATGAAAATTCCTTAGTCTGTAAAATGCATAAGGTCATTGGGATAATTAGTGGTTAGCAATAATACATATGAAACACTTGGATGGTGTACTTGTCTGCATTATAGCAGACAGTACATAACAATAGTTCGTAACAAACATCCTTGTCACTGAGTGGAATGAAACAAACATTAAAAACTGTTTAATTTTCTCAGTGTGAGGCATTTCATTTCTTATGCAGCAAACAAGGACAGAGAAAGGAGAAACAAATTTTGTAGTTTGTTTTCTATGAAAGAAAAAGATTAAACTTATGTTTTCATTTTTATTTTTTGTGTTTCTACTTCATGTTTTAAAAAATCATTCATTAGATTCCTTTAGAAAACTTGGGTAAAATCATTCTTCTGAATGTCTATTAGAACTCCTGTGATTTAGAAAAATTTTAGATCCTCAACTTTATCTTGAATAAAAAGGAATTAATTCCATTCTATCCTATCTCATCTGAATTTCTGAGGCCAAGATATGTCCCAGTAGTGGCATTCTTGCTGTACGCTTTTTCTGAGTATAGGGTAGAGGAGAATCATCAGGAACACAGCGGGCACCTTGAGGAGCATGACGTAAAATTGGCATTGCACACTAAGCCTAGGAAAGCCAACATTTGTTCAGTTAGTAATCTTTTCAGGCAGAGCCTTTGCTTTGGCCCCAAATTCCTGCAGATTATCATAGAAGTATTTTTATTTGCAGCCAAAATCCTTCACAAAACTTCTTAGTACATTCTGAAATACAAGGATATATGCTATAATGGTTGTTTAAATTCCCCTTTCTCTCTCACATTAACTGGTTTTCTTATAGTGTGCACAAAATGTTTGCCCAGTTAGGTGCTTCATAAAAGAGATTCTTTCCAACAGCACATGTGTTCCAGGATAACCTATTAGCTATATTATATAAATGGAAACTCTAGTTGATGGGATATTCATCTGTAAGAAAATATTCCCTCAGTACCCGTGGGCTTAGCAGTACAGATCCTCACTATCATTTGTCTCACTTCAAAGCTAATTGAAATCAGCCAGCCTATGTTTCAAAATATCTACACATATTACCAACCATCTGGCTGCTCACAAATGATGAAGACATTTAATATAAAACCTGGTTAATGCACTACCCTCTCACCTCTAGAGAACAAATCTTGCCTAGGACACCCATAGTCTTACTTTAGTATTTGTCTACAACAGGGCAGTCATTTGGGTCCCCAAACTCATAATAATTTTATATAATCCCTCCCAATTGACTGATCATGTGATAGATGTTTAAAATGATTTTTGCTGGGTTCATTCACAACTGCAATGACAGAGCAGAAAGTTTATGTATAACCATCAGACCTAGAATATCTAGAGTACGTTACATGTGGGTAAAGGGCATATGCCACTGTTTTTTAGTAACTCAAAGTTACTTTTTTTCTGATTATGAAAACAATAAATATTAAATGAATTCTATGCTTATAATAGAATACTTGGAAGAAACACATTTCCATTCAATATCTTGTTATCAGTCTTTCAATGTTTTTATTAAGTTTATGTACATTGTTTTTAGCAAAACTAGGATTATTCTGTACATAGTTTCTAATCTACGTTTTAACTTAGTAATATTTTATGAACATTTTTCAACTAAGTAATCATCTCCATTCCAATAACTGTATAATATTCTCTGCTACTGCTATACTGTCTATGGGACATATAGGTTGTCTATCCCTTTCATAAATAACACATAAGGAACATCTGGGGAAACTCATTTATGCATATAGATTAATCATTGAACATATCATCCTAGAAATTAATTGCAAGATGAAAAGACGTGAGTTTTTAATATGCTTTGTTTGCTTTTACTTTTGTTTCATTGTATTTTGTGAGGGGATGTTTTGATACATATTGCCTTTTCTGCTTGAAGAAGCCTTTTGCACTTTTTTTCTGCTCTCCTTAATAGTATACAGAATACTGCACAACCTAGCCAACAGCATGATAGACTCTTTTTTTTCTATTTTAAAAGCAGTTTGATGTATGATTAATTGGTTCCTCACTGTAGTTTTAATTTTAACTTGTATGAATTGCAGTGGGGTATTGTATTGGCAACATTATAATTATTTTTACTAAAATATCTCAGGTAAACTTCTCATGTACCTATCTGCTCCAATCATATGCTGGTAAAAGGGATGTATTCCCTAGTCAAGTAATATCTAAGTGGTAACAAGGCAACTTTTAAAAGACATTTCATTTTTTCTGAAATGCCTTGAAACTTCTGAGTAAAAGTTGCAACATTTAAGTCAATCAAACCTCAATGCATAGTACATTTGTTAATCAACTCTCTAAAACCAAATAATTTTACCAAGACCTCCATCGTTTTTTACCAAATGTCTCATGAAGAATTTTAACTGACAGTCTTTTCATTGAGGAGCACATTTTTACCCTTTTATCTACTAGTTAATCATGACCATCTTTTCTTCCTCCCCTCTCGACCCACTTTGAAAAACAAAAATTCAATTATATTTTGCCTTTTTGATACCAAAATTGCTAACATCTGTGAATTCTTTTTGTGGAAGAAAGAGGAAATGTTGATGTCTACATGCTTCTCAGTATTTATTTAAAAATTTGCACCAGTCAAAATAAAATCATTTAACAAATATATTCAACTAAAGTATGGCCTGTTAATAAATGAATTTTAGCATATAAAATTAGTAGGGTATACAATTATAGTAGAACCACTGAATTTCCAGTCTCAGTTATAAAGGGCGCTGTGAAGATAACGAGCACTTTTTAAGTGCTGCATATTGTGTTTGGTGGAGTTTTATTCTTTGCAGTAATGGTAGCTAGAAAGTCATTTTTGATTTTGCAGTATCTCCATCAAAAAGAGATTTTATTCTTTTTCCAGTCTTCACAGGCCTGACCCTTTGGTGTATGCGTACTGATGGGACTGCAGTGTGGACAACCCTATAATTAGGCTTTAATTTATAGCAGCATTACTAGGAAGTAAATTTGAGATATAAGGTTGATTTTTAATTTATCACCTATATAGGTATATCCTTACTAAAGAGTACGTACTATATGGTAACTGATAGTAAAGCCCTTATAATCATAGGATGTAATTGTCTGTGGCTCACCAAATGAACTATGCTCATACATATAAAGCAATAATGTTACATTGATTTGCTTTTATAATAGCCCTCACTATTAAATAAACAATGTATATGCTCCCTGCCAAATAACTGTAAAGACTTATCTTTTTTTTTTTGAGATGGAGTCTCACCCTGTCACCAAGGCTGCAGTGCAGTGGCGCGATCTTGGCTCATTGCAACCTCCACCTCCCAGGTTCAAGCTATTCTCCTGCCTCAGCCTCTGAGACTACAGGCACATGCCACTATGCCCAGCTAATTTTTATATTTTTAGTAGAGATGGGGTTTCATCATGTTGACCAGGACAGCCTCGATCTCTTGACCTTGTGATCCACCCACCCCGGCCTCTCAAAGTATTGGGATTACAGGTGTGGGCTACAGCCCCCGGCCTGTAAAATCTTATCTTTTTGTGATAATTCAGATTATTGAAAAATTTCGGGATCATCAGTCATTTGCTGAATCATCTCATTTCCAATTCTTCCTTTCTGTTCTTTCTGCCACTAGCCTAGTTAAGACCTCATTACCTCCCACCTGCACTTCTGGAACTGTCTTTTTATTATTCTTTCTGCCTCCAGTCATTGTCCCTATTGCAGTTCATTATATACAGTGTACATACATTAATCTTATTAATTTAGCATATAGATGATTATATTATCCTTCTGTCTAAAATATATATTTCATTAGTCATACTCTTAGATCTATCTGGTATTCAAGACTTTACATGATTTAATCCTAACTTCAAATTATATTATTGCTCATCTCACTGCATCTCACTGTTCATATGATTTCTTACCTTCATACCTTTCCTTGAATAGTTTAATATGTCATACCTTTGTCTCTCCACACTACCCCCACACTCACGTGCAACCAGGAACTAAGTGTAGTCTGTGCAGTGTGAAATGGGTAGCAATGGCCCACACATGGAAAAACCTATAGCCTTTCTGGTCTAGTGAATCATAAAAGAGAAACTCGGAAAAGATAATGCGAAATATACCTGGGTGCAGTGGTGGGGCCTTTAGTCCCAGTTATTCTGTAGGCTGAGGCAGGAGGATCACTTGAGCTTAGAAGTTCAAGGCTTTAGTGCACTATGATTGTGCCTGTAAATAACCACTGCACTCCAGCCTGTGATGCATAGCAAGACCCCATCTCTTTAAAAAAGAATCTGCCTGTAATCCCAGCACTTTGGGAGGCCGAGGCGGGTGGATCACAAGGTCAAGAGATCGAGACCATCCTGGTCAATATGGTGAAACCCCGTCTCTACTAAAAATACAAAAAATTAGCTGGGCATGGTGGTGCGTGCCTGTAATCCCAGCTACTCAGGAGGCTGAGGCAGGAGAATTGCCTGAACCCAGGAGGCGGAGGTTGCGGTGAGCCGAGATCGCCCCCTTGCCCCCCACCCGGGGAAAAAAAGGAAAAACCCCCTCCAAAAAAAAAAAAAAAAAAAAAAAAGAATCTGATTGCAAAACCAGAACAAGAAATACAAGAAAAGAGAATTAAAGACCAATATTCCTCATGAAAATTGAGGCATAATTCCTTAACAAAATGTTAACTAATTAAATCCAACAATAAATAAAGTGAATAATGCAATCATCCCACGGTTGCAATGTTGGTTTCACATCTGACAATCTATCAACATAATTTGCCATTTTAATAGAATATATTCTATTTTAATAGAATTTTTAAAAGCATGATTATTTCAATAAATGCAGGAAACCATTTGACAAAATCTAACATCTTGTCATGATAAAAATGTTTATCTAAGTAAGGGGGAAACTTCAGAAATTTCTTCAACCTGATTGAGGTTATCTACCAAAAATAACCCTACTGATAGCATTATTTTCATATTTGATGATGAATAGCTCAATGCCTTCCACCTATGGTCAGGAACAAGGCAAGGATGTCCACTCTTGCCACTTTTATTTAACATTGTTCTAAAGATTTATCCAGTGGAATAAGACAAAATCTAAAGGCATGCAGATTGGAAAGGAAGAATTAAAACTAGCCTTATGTACAGATGACATGATCATGTATGTAGGAAACTCTAAGGAAGTTTTTAAAAGACACTAAATTTAGCAAGGTAGCATGATACACAATCAATATACAAAAATCAGTTTATTTCTCTATATTAGCAATATACTTTTAGAAAATGAATTTTTTTTATTGCACTTTAGGTTCTGGGGTACATGTGCAGATCATGCAGGATCGTTGCATAGGTACACACATGGCAATGTGGTTTGCTGCCTCCATCCCCCCATCACCTACATCTGGCATTTCTCCCCATGTTACGCCTCCCCGACCTCCCCACCCTGGCGCTGTCCCTCCCTTATCCCCCCACAACAGACCCCAGTGTGTGACGCTCCCCTCCCTGTGTCCATGTGTTCTCATTGTTCAACACCTGCCTATGAGTGAGAACATGTGGTGTTTGATTTTCTGTTCTTCTGTCAGTTTGCTGAGAATGATAGTTTCCATATTCATCCATGTCCCTACATAGGACATGAACTCATTGTGTTTTATGGCTGCATAGTATTCTGGGGTGTACAAGTGCCACATTTTCCTTGTCCAGTCTATCGTCAGTGGGCATTTGGGTTGGTTCCAGGTATTTGCTATTGTAAACAGTGCCACTATGAACTGCGCCAGTATGAACAGTGCCGCTATGAGCAGTGCTACTGTAAAAAGTGCCGCTATGAACTATGCCGCTATGAACAGTATGCATGTGTCTTTATAACAGAACGATTTATAATCCTTTGGGTATATACCCAGTAATGGGATTGCAGGGTCAAATGGAATTTCTATTTCTAGGTCCTTGAGGAATCGCCACACTGTCTTCCACAATGGTTGAACTAATTTACACTCCCACCAACAGTGTAAAAGTGTTCCTATTTCTCCACATCCTCTCCAGCATCTGTTGTCTCCAGATTTTTTAATGACTGCCATTCTAACTGGCGTGAAATGGTATCTCAATGTAGTTTTGGTTTGCATTTCTCTAATAATCAGTGATGATGAGCATTTTTTCATGTTTTTTGGCCTCATTTTTTCATATGTTTTTTAGACTTTTTTTTCAGAAGTCTTCTTTTGAAAGTGTCTGTTCGTATCCTTCTCCCACTTTTGGATGGGTTTGTTTGTTTTTTTCTTGTAAATCTGTTTTAGCTCTTTATAGATTCTGGATATTAGCCCTTTGTCAGACGGGTAGATTGCAAACATTTTTTCCCATTCTGTTGGTTGCCAGTTCACTCTAATGATTGTTTCTTTTGCTGTTCAGAAGCTCTGGAGTTTAATTAGGTCCCATTTGTCTATTTTGGCTTTTGTTGCCAATGCTTTTGGTGTTTTAGTCATGAGGTCCTTGCCTATGCCTATGTCCTGAATGGTTTTGCCTAGGTTTTCTTCTAGGGTTTTTATGGTGTTAGGTATTATGCTTAAGTCTTTAATCCATTTGGAGGTAATTTTGGTGTAAGGTGTCAGGGAGGAGTCCAGTTTCTGCTTTCTGCACGCTGCTAGCCAGTTTTCCCAACACCATTTATTAAACAGGGAATCCTTTCCCCATTGCTTGTTTTTGTCAGGTTTGTCAAAGATCAGATGGTTGTAGATGTGTGGCGTTGCCTCCAAGGCCTCTGTTCCATTAGTCTGTATCTCTGTTTTGGTACCAGTACCATGCTGTTTTGATTACTGTAGCTTTGTAGTATAGTTTGAAATCAGGTAGCATGATGCCTCTGGCTGTGTCCTTTTTGCTTAGGATTGTTTTGGCTATGCAGGCTCTCTTTTGGTTCCATATGAAGTGTAAGGTGGTTTTTTCCAGTTCTGTGAAGAAGGTCATTGGTAGCTTGATGGGGATAGCATTGAATCTATAAATTACCTTGGTCAGTATGGCCGTTTTCGTGATATTGATTCTTCCTAACCATGAGCATGGAATGTTTCTCCATTTGTTTATTTCCTCTCTTATTTCCTTGAGCAGTGCTTTGTAGTTCTCCTTGAAGAGGTCATTTACATCCTTTGTTAGTTGTATTCCTAGGTATTTTATTTTATTCTCTTTGTAGCAATTGTGAATTGAAGTTCGCTCATGATTTGGCTCTCTGTTAGTCTGTTATTGGTGTATAGAAATGCTTTGATTTCTGCACATTGATTTTTGTATCTGATACTTTGCTGAAGTTGCTTATCAATTTAAGGAGATTTTGGGCTGAGATGATAGGGTCTTCTAAATATACAATCATGTCGTCTGCAAATAGAGACAGTTTGACTTCCTCTTTTCCTAATTGAATATCTTTTATTTTTTTTCTTGCCTAATTGTTCTAGCTAGAACTTCCAATACTATATTGAATAGGAATGGTGACAGAGGGCATCCTTGTCTAGTGCCGGATTTCACAGGGAATGCTTCCAGTTTTTGCCCATTGAGTATGATATTGGCTGCAGGTTTGTCATAAATAGCTTTTATTATTTTGAGATATGTTCCTTCAATACCTACTTTATTGAGAGTTTTTAGTATAAAGGGCTATTGAATTTTGTCGAAGGCCTTCTCTGCGTCTATTGAAATAATCATGTGGTTTTTGTCTTTGGTACTGTTTATGTGGCAGATTACGTTTTTTGACTTGGGTATGTTGAACCAACCCTGCATCCCCAGAATGAAGCCCACTTGATCATAATGGATAAGCTTTTTGATGTGCTGTTGCAATCAGTTTGCCAGCATTTTATTGAAGATTTTTGCATCTATGTTCATCATGGATATTGGCCTGAAGTTTTCTTTTTTTGTTGAGTCTCTGCTGGGTTTTTGGTATCAGGATGATGTTGGTCTCATAAAATGATTTGGGAAGGATTCCCTCTTTTTGTATTGTTTGGAATAGTTTGAGAAGTAGTGGTACCAGCTTCTCTTTGTACATCTGGAAGAATTCAGCTGTGAACCCATCTGGACCTGGACTTTTGTTGGTTGGTAGACTATTAATTGCTGCCTCAACTTCAGCCCTTGTTATTGGTCTGTTCCAGGTTTCAACTTCTTCCTAGTTTAAGCTTGGGAGGGTGCAAGTGTCCAGGAATTTATCCATTTCTTCCAGGTTTACTGGTTTATGTGCATGGAGCTGTTTGTAGTAATCCCTGATTGTAGCTTGTATTTCTGTGGAGTCAGTGGTGATATCCCCTTGATCGTTTGTTATTGCAGCTATTTGATTCTTATCCCTTTTCTTTTTTATTAATCTGGCTAGTGGTTTATTTTGTTGATTCTTTTCAAAAAACCAGCTCCTGGATTTACTGATTTTTTTTAAAGAGTTTTTTGTGTCTCTATCTCCTTCAGTTCTACTCTGATCTTAGTCATTTCTTGTCTTCTGCTAGGTTTTGAGTTTTTTTGATCTTGCACCTCTAGCTCTTTCAATTTTGACAATAGGGTGTCGATTTTAGATCTTTACCTCGTTTCTCATGTGGGCATTTATTGCTATAAATTTTCCTCTAGACACTGCTTTAAATGTGTCACAGAGATTCTGGTTTGTTGTGTCTTCATTCTCGTTCGTTTCAAAGAACATGTTTATTTCTGCCTTCATTTCATTGTTTATCCAGTCGATATTCAGGAGCCAGTTGTTCAGTTTCCATGAAGTTGTGTGGTTCTGACTTAGTTTCTTGAGAGTTCTAATTTGATTGCACTGTAGCCTGAGAGACTGTTTGTTATGATTTCCGTTCTTTTGCATTTGCTGAGGAGTAATTTACTTCCAGTTGTGTGGTCAATTTTAGAGTAGGTGCCATGTGGTGCTGACAAGAATATATATTCTGTGAATTTGGGGTGGAGAGTTCTGTAGATGTCTATTAGGTTTGCTTGGTCCAGATCTGAGTTCAAGTCCTGTTTATCCTGGTTAATTTTCTGTCTCATTGATCTGTCTAATATTGACAGTGGAGTGTTAAAGTTTCCCATTATTATTGTGTGGGAGTCTAAGTCTCTTTGTAAGTCATTAAGAACTTGCTTTATGTATCTGGGTGCTCCTGTATTGGGTGCATATATATTTAGGATCATTAGCTCTTCTTGTTGCATTGATTGTTTTACCATTATGTAATACCCTTCTTTTTCTCTTTTGATCTTTGTTGGTTTAAAGTCCATTTTATCAGAGACTAGAATTGCAACTCCTGCTTTTTTTTTTGCTCTCCATTTGCTTGATAAATCTTCCTGCATCCCTTCATTTTTATCCTATGTGTGTCCTTGCACGTGAGATGGGTTTCCTGAATACAGCACACCAGTGGATTTTGACTTTTTATCCAATTTACTAGTCTGTGTCTTTTGATTGGGGCATTTAGTCCATTTACATTTAAGGTTAATATTGTTATGTGTGAATTTGATCCCGCCATTTTGATGTTAGCTGATGTTTTGCCCATTAGTTGACACATTTTCTTCATTGTGTCGATGATCTTTACCATTTGGTACGTTTTTGGAGTGGCTGGTACTGATTGTTCCTTTCCTTGTTTAGTGCTTCTTTCAGGAGTTCTTGTAAGACAGGCCTGGTGGTGACGAAATCTCTCATTAGTGAAGGATTTTATTTCTCCTTCACTTACGAAGCTTACTTTGGCTGGATATGGAATTCTAGATTGAAAGTTCTTTTCTTTAAGGATTTGAATATTGACCCCCACTCTCTTCTGGCTTGTAGGGTTTCTGCTGAGAGATCTGCTGTGAGTCCGATGGGCTTCCCTTTGTGGGTGACCCGACCTTTCTCTCTTGCTGCCCTTAGCATTTTTTCCTTCATTTCAACCCTGGTGAATCTGTTGATTATGTGCTTTGGGGTTCCTCTTCTTGAGGAATATCTTTGTGGTGGTCTCTGTATTTCTTGGACTTGAATGTTGGCCTGCCTTGCTAGATTGGGGATGTTCTCCTGGATAATATCCTGAAGAGTGTTTTCCAGCTTAGATTCATTCTATCCATCACATTCAGATACACCTATCAAACGTAGATTAGGTCTTTTCACATAATCCCATATTTTTTGGAGGTTTTGTTCATTTCTTTTTGCTCTTTTTTCTGTAGTCTTGCCTTCTCATTTTATTTCATTGAGCTGATATTCATTCTCTCATATCCGTTCTTCTGCTTGGTCAATTCAGCTATTGAAACTTGTGTATGCTTTGCAAAATTCTCGTGCTGTGTTTTTCAGCTCCATCGGGTCGTTTATGTTCTTCTCTAAGCTGTTTATTCTAGTTAGCATCTCATGTAACCTTTTTTCTAAGTTCTTAGTTTCTTTGCATTGGGTTAACACATGTTCTTTTAGCTCTGAGAAGTTTGTTATTACCCACTTTCTGAATTCTGTTTCTGTCAATTCATCAGATTCATTCTCCATCCATCTTTGATCCCTAGCTGGTGAAGAGTTGTGATCTGTTAGAGGAGGAGAGCCGTTCTGGTTTTCAGTGTTTTCATCCTTTTTGTGGTGGTTTCTTCCCATCTTAATGGCTGTATCTACCTGTGGTCTTTGTAGTTGGTGACTTTTGGATGAGGTCTCTGAGTGGACGTCCTTTTTGTTCATGTTGAAGCTATTTCTTTCTGCTTCTTAGTTTTCCCTCTAACAGTCAGGCCCCTCTGCTGCAGGACTGCTGCAGGTCCACTCCAGAGCCTGCTCACCTGGGGATCACCTGTGGGGGCTGCAGAACAGCAAGGATTGCCAGCAGTTTCTTCCTCTGCTATCCTATCCTTGTCCCGGAAGGGTACCCACCAGATATTGGCCTGAGCTCTCCTTTATGAGGCATCTCTTTGGGTATACAGGGGTCGGGGCATTGCTTGAGGACACATTCTGTCCCTTATAGGAGCTCAAGTGCTGTGCTGGGAGCTCTGCTGTTCCGTGCAGAGCTGCTGGGCAGGTACCTCTTAGTCTGCTGCAGCTGAACTCATAACCACCTCTTTTCCCAGGTGTTCTGTCCTAGGAATGTTGACTTTATTTTTAAGTTCCTGTTGTGCTGCTGCCTTTTTTCATAGATGCCCTGCCCCGCATGGAGTAGTGTAGTCACAGTCTGCCAGCAGAGGTGTTGCTGAGCTGCCGCAGGCTCTGCCCAGTTGCCGTGTGAACTGCCTTGGTAGTGGCGGACTGCCTCAGTAGTAGGGGATGCCCTTCCCACCACTGAGCTGGACGGTCCTGGATCCAGCTGCGTTTGCTGCGAAACTCTCAGTCCAGAGCGTTTCAGATTGCTTGTGTTGTGGGGGTAGTACCCGCTGAACCTGATCACCTGGCTCCCTGTCTCAGCCCCCTCCTTTTCAGTTGAATAGGCGGTTCTGTCTCTCAGGCGTTCCAGGCACCAGTCGAAACGGCTGCTCAGACTTGTGTGAGTTTCTGTGTGCCAATGCGGCACCATCTGAAACCGCCGTGCTGAAAACTCGTGGCACTTTTTGGCCTGGGAATCTCCTGGTCTGTGGGCAGTGAAAACTTGTTTGGAAATGTGGTGAGCACTCACCCTCTGTGCTGTTCTCGCTGGGGACTGCACTCTAGAGCTGTTCCTATTCGGCCATATTGGATCTCTAGAAAATGAAATCTTGGCCGGGCGCGGTGGCTCAAGCCTGTAATCCCAGCACTGTGGGAGGCTGAGGCGGGTGGATCATGAGGTCAAGAGATCGAGACCATCCTGGTCAACATGGTGAAACCCCGTCTCTACTAAAAATACAAAAAATTAGCTGGGCATGGTGGCACGTGCCTGTAATCCCAGCGACTCAGGATGCTGAGGCAGGAGAATTGCCTGAACCCGGGAGGCGGAGGTTGCAGTGAGCCAAGATCGCGCCATTGCACTCCAGCCTGGGTAACAAGAAAGAAATTCTGTCTCAAAAAAAAAAAAAAAAAAAAAGAAAATGAAATCTTAAGAAACACTTCCATTTACAGTAGCATTAGAAAACAAAGTATTTAGGATAAATTTAACAAAAATATGAAGAAACTTCAAAAAGTTTGTGGAAATGAAATAATATATAAACTTTATTAACAAAAGCTCCATCTAGTTCAAGACATTTTTATAAGCAATGATATCAGCCATTTAGTCTATCCCTAAAGAACTTGGGGTCCTAGGGATTTAACCACATTAATGTGATTAATTCTTTACATTAGTAACTGAATAAAAATGAGTTGCCCTTTGAAGATTTTTTTTTTTAAGATTGGGAAACCAAAAGAAGTCAGAAGGAACCAAATCAGAACTATAAGGTAGATGCCTAATGAAAACTCTCAAAACATTGCCCTTGTTTAATGAGATAAATGCACCAGGAACGTTGCTGTGCTGGAGGACTCTCTGGTAAAGCTTTCTCTTGCATTTTTGTGCTAAGGCTTTAGCTAACTTTCTCAAAACACTCTCGTAATAAAATAATCAGATATTATCATTCTTTTGCCTCCAGAAAGTCAACAAGCAAAATGCCTTGAGCATCCCAGAAAACTGCTGTCATGACCTTTGCTCTCTACCAGTCCACCTTTGCTTTGAATGGTAGTCCACTTCCACCTCTTGGTAGCCATTGCTTCTAATGTGCTTTGTGCCCCCGATAACCTGCCCTTTTTTGCGGGGGGCTGGGAGAGGGTCTCTCTCGGTCACCCAGGCTGGAGTACAGTGGCACAGCTCACGGCCACCTCGACATCTCATACTCAAGTGATCCTCCCACCTCAGCCTCCTGAGAAGCTGAGACTGCAGGGCATGTCACTCTGCCCAACTCTTTTTTTTTTTTCTTTTTTGTACAGGCAGGGTCTCCCTATGTTGCCCAGGCTGATCATGAACTCCTGGGCTCAAATGATCCTCCTGCCTCAGCTTCCCAAAGTGCTGAGATTACAGGTGTGAGCCATCGCACTCTGCCTGAACTTTGTCTTTAAGATCATACTGGTAAAGCCATGTTTCGTCTCCTGTATAATTCTTTGAAGAAACACTTCAGGATCTCAATCCTACTTGTTTAAAATTTCCATTAAAATCTCTGCTCTTGTATGCAGCTGATGTAGGAATAATAGTTTTGGTTCCCATTGAGAGGAAAGTTTGCTCAGCTTTAATTTTTCAGTCAGAATTCTGTAAGCTGAACTAATTAGATGTCTATGGTATTGGCTATTGTTTCTGCTGTTAATTATCAGTCCTTTTCAATTAGAGTAGAACAGAATTAATTTTTAGTGCCGACTTTATCTTCAACATCATGTTGTCACTTCTTAAAAGAAATTATCCATTTGTAGTCTGCTGATTTCTTTGGGACATTGACCCCATAAACTTTCACAAATTATCAGTTACTTCACCATTCGTCCAGGCTTCACTATAAATTTGGTGTTTGTTCTTCCTTCAATTTTAGCAGAATTAATGTTTCTGTGATAGGGACAATTACCAAACTGATGTCTTATCCTACTTAGTACCTCAAACTAGATTTCATTCAAACATGCTATCACGACTTAGTGTGAATTTGTTTCATGCAGAAAAAACTTTGAAATCCATGAACAATTTTTCCATAATACACATTTTCCACGAACTTTTCAAAGATCCCTCATATTAAAGACTTATATACTGCTGTATAAAACCCAATTTTAAAATGGGCAAATGATTTGAACATGCACTTCACAGTAGTTATATGAATGGTCAGTAAGCACATGAGGAGATGCTTAACATCACTTATCTGACCAATGTAAATTATAGCAAAAGACCAACAATGCCAAGTTTTGATAAGGTTGTGGAGCAACTAGAATTCTCATACATCACACGTGAGAATGCAAAAATGGCACACAGCTTTGAAAAACTATATGATAACACCGTATAAAGTTAAGCCACTCACCATTTGACCTAGCAATTCCGTTTTAAGGTTGATACAGTTTGGTTTTGTGTCCCCACCCAAATATCTTGTGGAATTGTAATTCCCACTGTTGTAGGAGGGTCCTGGTGGGAGGTGACTGAATCATGAGGGCAGAGTCCTCCCCCATTACTGTTCTCGTGATAGAGTTCTCATGAGATCTGGTTGTTATAAAGAGTGTGACACCTTCCTCTTCACTTTCTGTCTCTCCTGCTGGCCATATGAATGTTTTGCTTCCCTTTTGCCTTTGGCCATGATTGTAAGTTTCCTGAGGCCTCCCCAGAAACCGAAACCTGTACAGCCCACAGAACTGTGAGCCGATTAAACCTCTTTTCTTTATAAATTACCCAGTCTTGGGTATGTCTTTATAGAGGTGTGAGAATGGAAGCACATGCCCACCCAAGAATGTGTTCATGAATGTTTATAATAGCATTATTCATGATAGCTGAAAAGTGGTGAAGAATATATTTGGTATATCTGTTCCATGGAACCCTGTTAGCCATAAAAATGAACAAAATAGTGATACACACAAGATTAATGTATCTCAAAAACAACATGATGAGACAAGTCAAACATAACTACTACATACTATATAATTCTGTTTGTATGAAATTCTAGAGAAGGAATAGCCATAGTGACTGACAGCAGATTAAAGTGGTTATTGAGGCCAGGAGTTAGGGGTAAGGGATCAAGTGCAAAGGGGCACAAGGACACTTTTTTAAGTGAGGGAATTGTTCTACATCTTTATTGTTATGTTGATTACACAATTGTACATAAATAACAAAAATTATCAAACCATACACTTAAAATTGGTGGACTTTATTATATGTAAATACTGTCTTAATAAACAAGAAGGAAGATAAATCCCTGTCCATCACGTAAGCCCAGGGCCCAGGTTTGTGCCACCTGTTTTTTTGTTTTGTTTTGTTTTTGAGACAGAGACCCACTCTGTTGCCCAGGCTGGAGTGCAGCGGAATAATCGCGGCTCACTGCAGCCTCTGCTGCTCCGGTTCAAGCAATTCTCCTGCCTCAGCCTGGGATTACAGGCGCCTGCTACCACAGCTGGCTAATTTTGTAGTTTTAGTAGAGATGGGGTTTCACTATCTTGGCAAGGCAGGTATTGAACTCCTGACATCCACCTGCCTCTGCCTTCCAAAGTACTGGGATTACAGGCGTGAGCCACCATACCTGGCTGCTGCCTGTTTTTAAAACCTTTATTTTTTTCTGCTGGAAGCCATGTAGAAATGATCACTGAGCTCCCAGAACTCTTTATCGGTAAATCTTAGGGCCCTACTTATCATTTTCTATGTTTTGTCATTTTATTTATACATTTCTACTCCCTTACTAGGCTAATTTTTTTGTGTATAGAGACCATTTTTTATTTTACCTTGATTCTCCCAAAGCCTAATTTTTGCCTGTCTTGTTATCTATTTCCTTTTTTCAAAAGCATTGCATAGAACATTATTGCAGTTAATGAAGGGTTCCAATTAATTGGATTTCAATCTTTTCTGGCTACAAAATACTACTGTCAGAATACATTCAGCATAGAAAATTATGATCTTTCAGAATTTTCTTTATTCAAAAGATTTTTTTTCAGATTTCAAGCTTATGTTTTCCTTTAAAAAGTTGCTTATTGCTGGCTGGGCGCTGTGGCTCGTGTCTGTAATCCCAGCACTTTGGGAGGCCAAGGCAGGTGGATGATGAGGCCAAGAGATCAAGACCATCCTAGCCAACGTGGTGAAACCCTGTCTCTACAAAAAATACAAAAATTAGCTGTGCATCTTGGTGCATGCCTATAGTCCCAGCTACTCGGGAGGCTGAGGCAGGAGAATCACCTGAACCCAGGAGGCGGAAGTTGCAGTGAGCCAAG
Organism: Sapajus apella; assembly: GCF_009761245.1. NCBI lineage: Eukaryota > Metazoa > Chordata > Mammalia > Primates > Cebidae > Sapajus > Sapajus apella. The sequence continues at coordinate 666,225 of NW_022437108.1, forward strand.
ATCACGCTACTCCACTCCAGCCTGGTGACAGAGTGAGACTCGGTCTGTCTCAGGAAAAAAAAAAAAGAGTTGTTTATTGCTATTAAATGAAAGATTCACTTTTGCTAACACTGAGCTCTAGAAGGTATTATATTGATCTTCACATAAGGGACATCAGGTATAAGAAGTCAAATATCTCTGGCTGGGATTTTGTAAAAGAGCTAGAAATGCTCTCTGATGAGATGTTTATCATATCACTCTTTATAGAAAGCCAGGCTCATAACATTAAATCTGAATTAATTTATGACTTTTTTATAGGACTTTTGAGATAACATTGCCCTGGTTTGTTGTTTATAGATGATCTACATACAAGTATAGCATTTAGTGAAGGGAGCAGAGAAATAAAATGTCCTTTGTTTGGTCTCTGTTGAATAGGAACAAGCAAATTTTTTTAAAAACTGGATTAAATAAATTTTTATCAAATTCTCTCATGAGTCTCTGGAATGTCTGTACTTTGTCTTATTGAGTCCAGAGGCGATCCATATGCTTTAGATGACAGAATTGTATAAATAGCAAAGTTGACATTTATTTTAAAAATTTAGGAACCTGACTTACCTTTTTTCCCAAAGTTACGGCTATTCTACTTCCCCAAGTAAGGAAGGCTAATTTTTTATTTTATCAAAGGAAGCTTGAAATCCAAAGAACTTGAACAGGTAGTTAACTGGACCCAACAGTTCTATACCAAATATACCAAAGAGGTCATTGAATCTGAGACATTGTAAACTAGGAGAAGTACTAAAAAGAGAACCTTGGCCACCAAAAAGCCTGGGCTGAATTCCCAGCTCAGCCACTCTAATGGATCTAACAGCTTAACCTTGGAGGGAATGTTCACTTTCCCTGGGTCAAAATGAGAAATCTTTCTTTATAAGTTTATTTTGAAAATTCATTTATTATCTATTTTAGTTTCCAGAACATCTTCGTATTCCAAGAGTTATTAGTTCTTTCCCATACTTGATAATAAGAAAACACAGGTGTGAGTCTTATAAAAGGATAAGAAGAGGAACTCAATAAATATTAATGAATAAATGTTTCATAAAAACACTAGAGAAGGAAACAGTGTTTTGCATTTTCAGTCATGATCAATTTTGAATATAAATTGTGGTCAAACATGTTTACAGTCACTTTTATTGAATAATGATTATAGCAGTAATAAGTTATTTTATTTTGCTTGGCGTTTGTATGCTGAATAATTTTGCTGTTAATAAATCAACATTATTTAGCCAGAATTGAAGTCACCTCCATGGTATCTTAGTAGAGCCATAGAACCTGTACTACCCGGAATTTCATCCATATTTAATATTATATGGTACATCAAGCCACAGTATTCCTTTATTTGTGTAACCTTAATACTTTGCTGAAAGTTCATTTTTAAAATCTATTGTTTTGAAACACCTTGTAAGATAAAGTAAGCTTCCATGCCTTAAGAAGTAATAGGCACAAACACTAGGGACAGTATACTTCCTATATATGGGCCAATTTTAAGTACTCTAGGCTTTACAGGGCATAGTCTCTGTTGCAGCTGCTCAGTTTGCCTTTGTAGTACAAAAGCAGGTATAGGCAATACCTATACGATGTGTGTGCCTGTTTCAATAAAACTTTATTTACAAAAGGAGATGGCAGTCCACATTTTACCCATGGGATGTAGTTTGTTGATCTCTACTATAATAAAAGCACAGATCTAGAAGTAGAAAACCCTGGAGATAATTCATTCCTAACATAAACTAGCTGAATATTGCTAACAAACCAAATCATTAAACGTCCTTGTGAATTTATTTTCTTTTTTTTTTTTTTTTTTTTTTGAGACAGAAACTTACTCTGTCACCCTGAGCACAAGGACAGAGTGCCTAGGCACAACCTCAGCTCACTGCAACCTCCATCTCCCAGGTTCAAGCGATTCTCCTGCCTCAGCCTCCTGTATAGCTGGAATTACAGGTGCCTGTCACCACGCCCAGCTAATTTTTGTATTTTTACTAGAGATGGGGTTTCACCATGTTGGCCAGTCTGGTCTGGAACTCCTGACCTCAGGTGATCCACCCACCTCTGCCTCCCAGAGTGCTAGGATTACAGGCATGAGCCACTGAGCCCAGCCTGAATTTATTTTCTTAATCAATGATCTCTCTTCCTATTTTAGGATTCCTATTCCTTCAGATTCCTATTTTAAATTTTATCTTTGGTCATCAAAAGTTTTCTGGTTTAAAAGTTACTTTTTCCTGAGGGTTACAGAGGTAATCTAAGGACAAAATCAGTGTGCAGAGTCTTGACTTCATACTGGATATATCCTGGGTTTAAAATGACTTACATGTATATTGCTTCTTCCCTTTGGGAACTTTCAGATCTAAAAGAACTTCAACTTTGTGATCTGCAAGAACAGACCAATGACTTGTACATCAATATATTACCAATAACTTTAGTGATACAAGCTTTAGATACATGTCTGATATATGAAAACTATAACTTGAATTTAGGTTGTATAAAAATAATTGCATTATATTACCTTAGTATAACATAAGAAATAAATATAAGGATAGTTACCACTTTTAATCAGTTATGCAATAGCACTTAATTATCCTATTTGATCTCTGTAACAACTTGTAGTTGCTATTGTTAATTCTTATTTGACAGATGAGGAAACTAAAGTTCAAACTCATAAACAACTTGCCCAGGACACATAGACAGGGAAAGTGTCAGAGCTGAGACCAAACTCAATGTGTTAGTTTCTTATTACTTCTATAATAAATTGTCACAAACGTAACTGTTTAAAACAACACATTTATTATCTGGGAGTTCAGGAGGCTGGAAACCTGAAATAAGTTTCACTGGGCTAGAATCAAGGTTTCGGTTGGGCTGCATTCCTTCAGAAGGCTCTAAGGGATAATCTATGTAAGATAACAATTTCAAAAGTTCTGGGGATTAAGATGTGGACATCTTTGTGGGGCCATTATTCTGCCTACCACACCCAGCAAAGAAAAATATTCCATTGTATCTTCTCAGCATCTTATAGAAAGGAAGACCAGTTATTATCATCCCATTGTGCAGATAAAGGATCACGAGGCAGAAGGAATTTGTGACTTTGCCTGAGTTTTCTAACTAGTTAGCCGAAAGGGATCTTTTAAGTCCAGAAAGCTCTCTGCTGTATCATACTTTCATAACATTTTTATCAGCATTAGGCATCTGATGCTAATATAGGTATATTACTTTCATATCTCTAGATAATCAAATTTGAATTCAACCCAAATTAGACTTGATTCAGTGCCCTTGCCATCTGTTAGCTGGTTTGATAGTTTCTGGTATGAAAGACTTTTTTTCCTGAAGGATAAAGAAATAAGCCCGGAATAAAATGGATGCAGCGTCTTGACTTCATTCAGGTTACTTTGAAAATCTCCATTTGCTAATGTTTAGACCCAATAGCTGAAGGTACATATATGGAAATCTTGGACTTTCTATATCCTCTTTAATATGTCACCATTTTTTTTCTTTTATATTAAAAAGAGACATAAAAGGGTTATTTTAGACTAGATTATTTTTTAGATCTGGTTTCCATTTTCTTTGTATAGAGTTTTTCTTAACACTCATTTCCTGGCTTTCCATTATGCCAGTAAGTAGTTGAATCTATACTGTCAGTTTACTTGTTAGTCTGTAGACAACTCTTTCCTAATTTCCAAAAATAGTTAATCACAGACTAGAGATAGTCATTCAAAAATGAGTACAATGGAAAGAAACCCTTTAGATAACATTTATGTTTTATAGCTGCTATACAAAGCATTTATGGAGGTGGTAAAGACAAATATTATTTAATAATTGGTCATGACTTCCTGTTTTTCTTAGGCCATTCTTTCAGTTTTTCACCAGTGGGTTAGTTCTCCACAGTTAAATGTTCTGTCTTACGAAAACCAGATATTTTCACACATTTCACACATTAGGCTTTAACTGTTTTATAACCCATCATTTTATATTGTTTTATTTCTAAATAGAATATTTTGTGTGTGTGTGACATTTTCCTAGCTTTTCTCTTTGGGCAAGAAGGACAGTGTTTTTTTCCCTGTACAGCATTGCCTAGAATTCATAGTTCTTCTAGTTAATGTAAGCATTGTAACTAAGAAAGTAAAGGAAAAGATTAACATAATATTCATCCTGAGAGGAAGTTGCTGGCCTCACTGATATAAGTCCTGTGGTAACAATACCGAGAGTGACGGTATCATTTTCCTAGAGATACTAGTGACTCTAGACAAGGGAGTGGCCAAGTACAGAGTGGAATGGGATGTGATGAGATCAGAAACTAAAGAAGATATGTGGTTACCAAAGAGCATAGAAACAGCAGGATTGCATAAAGCTAAGTGGGACTTTGTAATGAGTCAGGCCTAGGTTCACGTCCCAGTATACTACTTAAAAGTGGGATAGCATTGGGCAAGGAATTTAATATCTTCAATCTGCCATTTTATTAAAATTAATTAAAATGATGATAGTTACTGCCCCTCAATATTTTTGTATTGAATTAAAGATGTATCATACATAGTATTGGAAGCACCGTAAATAGTAGCTATAAAGATAAAAGCAACAGATCTAAGTTGATTGGCAGATACATCGCACAGTTTGCCTAATGTTGGGTTTTCTCACCAACTCTGTTGAAAGTCTTGAGGAAGAGCCATACTCAGAGCCGTGTCCCTTATTTCATAGTAGCACAGATCCATTTTTAGTCCAACCTATTTCCAGGCCTGTATGAGCTTGGAGCTGAGCAGGAGCACCGAGGAAGTCTTGAAAGAAAAATTGGAAATGGAAAACATGGTTCTCTTGTTAGAAACCCTTTGTCAACCAAAGTCCGTAGTTTACATTAGGATTTACTCTTTTTGTTGTGCATTCTATGAGTTTTGACAAATGTGTAATGACAGCTGTGTAATGTATCCACCATTACAGTATCATATAGAATAATGTCTCACTGCCCTAAAATTCCTGTCTGTTCTACCTATTTATTCCTCCCTTCCCCCTTATTCCTGGCAACCAATGATCTCTTTACTGTCTCAACATTCAGTTGTGCATTTTCCAGAATGTCGTGTAGTTGGAATCATAGAGTATTCTGGCATTTTCAGATTGATTGGCTTCTTTCACTTAATGTGCATCTAAGGTTCTTCTATGTCTTTGTCCTTTCTTGGCTTGGTAACTCATTTTTGTCATTAGATAGTATGTGTTGTATGGGTATACCACAGTTTATCCATTCGCTTTGCTTGCTTCAAGTTTTAGCAACTATGAATAAAACCAATATAAACATTTTTTATTTCATAATTGAGTTTTAATTAGTTGGGTTGAGGATCAGTCCACAGACATATCAATTTATACACAATTCTTAACATATGTACCAAATATCTAAGAAGCTATGTGTTGCAATTCTTTTTTAAAGTTTTTCCAGTGACTTTCCAGCTTAAAATTTGGAGGCAAAGTTTCCTTACGTGGCTGTTAAGTACTGGCTATCAAGTATCTTCACATGTTCATAAGCTGTTACATACATCCTACCAATTCACAATTTAATAGCATGTACACTACATACTTAAAATTTTAATCTTTCACAACACATTAACAAAATTATTAGGGAAGCAGCACTGCCGCAACCAAAGATGTTACAGAGTGCACACAATCCTGGTAAGGAGAGCCATGATCAAGGAGTATTCTTCTTTAGGAGTCAATTCTAAAAACAACATGGAAATAGAAGTAATTTAAAGTGTTTAAGAGATTAAATGCAGGACTGTGGCTCCATATTGCCATTTAGCACACTTTGTATTACAGGATATAAAAACTAACCCCTCATCTATGGAATGTTAAGCTGAAACCCAAGACAGTCAAATCCTCCCATACTTCAGTATGCCATGCCATCTTCTTGTTGTACCAAAAACTAACCAGCAAATGATTTAACTTCTTTTTTAAGAAAAGCGTTTGAACTTAAAATATGGGATGAGATGGGATTCCCTCCTTCTTCAAAATGTGTCTAGAGCTACTAAAAAACTTGCACTTACAAAATAGTTGATAAAAATATTCCTCTGGATTGTACAAGAAGAGAAATAGCGACCACTGACAAGACATGATATAAGATATTAATCAGACTTGGCTTCTTTCTCTCTGGCTTCATCAAAGGCTGGATACGCCACAGTTTTAGTTTTTT